>NC_090883.1:48519814-48532314 GCF_036669925.1 Montipora capricornis | reverse complement strand
ATGCTTTTCAGTGGGTTCATTAGGTTGCGTCGATGTCACTCACGTGCATTCGATCGTTCACTCAAGCTCAATTTAAAAAATTCACAGGAGTCAAAATGTTTTTAATATGTACGCGAACATACTGAATCAAACAATCACCTAATAATCATTTTTCAGAAAATTGAGCTAAATCAAAGCGTCTAATAGACAAATAGGTTGAGTCTATGACAGTGGCAGGAGTCGAGTTTGAACTCATGGTGATGTAAACATTTTCAATTATAAAATAGGATAGTACGCGCACTGAAAATGAACGTTTTCTGACGATTTCAAATCGTGAAAAGAACATATCAAAATCCGAGTCCTCGGTAGGTTGCACACATACTACCCCGGTCAGATGGTCTACCCATCAGTTTTCGAGATTATCTATTTTCAGGATGAATAATGCTAGCTTTTTGCGAAAACTGGTATTCTGCCCAAAAAAAAAAAAAAAAAAAACGTCATAAATCAGCTACGCCATTTCTTAGTGGTGCATCCCCTCCTAAGAAAAATCATGGTTAACTCGTCATGGAGCAATGTTTCTCATGGCTGTCAAGTCCTATACGCTCTTTACATGATTTTTGTCTGTTCTGACAGGAGAACTGACTTGAATAATCATCTTCTGACGCTCTTCAGCTTCGTGTTTGTCTCACATCTTCTGCAGGTTGGATGCGTGCTTCCTCAAATGCTGTGGCTCCCTCCCACACAGCCGATCTCCATTTGCTGCGGTCACTTGCAACTTTTTCCCAACAACAACAACTCTACAACGGGCCACTCTGAGATCCACCTGGGGCTAATAATTACTAGCTTGCAATTGATAATTAGTAATTGATTATGTTTACGGCCACCAGCACCCGAAGAGATAAAACTTTTTTCCAATGATCTTTTGACGCCATCAAATTTAATTTTATGAGCAAAAACAATAATGCGGCACGTGAGGTAATGTAATGTGTGATAATTGTAAATAAGCATAAATTGCTATTTTTCCAGCACGTATCAGAGGCCTGGTGAGCTGTGTTAGGTGCGCAATGGTTTGTGTGATTTAGGTTTATAGTTTCCTGTAGTTTGCGGGCATTAGAACGCTAAGTCATTCTGACGGTCAGCCATAGCCGCGTGCACAAGTCCAGTATCGTTTATTATCATATCGCGAGCAACCAACGAGCGAGGTCAATCAATAGATGTTATTGAATTACCTTATTACATGAAATTTTCGCGACACCTTATTTTTTGAAGAAAGGACGAGTTTATTAACATTAATTGAAAGTTGACAGAACCATGTTTTTATCTATTCTTGGGCAATTGCAACGTCTTCATACCAAGACATTTACAATCCAGGATAGAGGCGAAATCATTCGAGTCTTAATGTACGTGTTCTTCATTTCTTGGTTTTTACTTCAATGATTCGTGATTTTTAAAAGTGATTTTGTACATTCCCTGGATCGGAAGTCATTAATTCATGCATGTATTTCAGTGAGCTTTCCTCAGTGTCGTTGTCAGTCATGATTCCCGAGTTTTTGAAACAAAGATTCGTAATTCTTAAAAGATTTTAAACTATGATTCATAATTTCGTTTCCCTCCAGAAATTTACACAAACGACTATGGACATCATGGTCAATTGACTAAAATTAACGAAGAAGCGTACAACTCTTGTGGAAATTGTTACAACTTTGTTGTTACTGTTCTCATATAAACCCGTCGCTGCATCTGTTGTTGTAAATTTTGACGTTATTGTAAATGAAGTTTTTTTATTTGCTTCAAGGATAAGTTAAATACCTTTAAATAACGTCTTACTAAAGATCGCGAAATTAAAGTGATTCATAGTACAAGAATTTCGCAAAATCGCGAAATACGCGCATCGTGAAATCGCGAAATTAACGTGTCGCGAAAATTTCATGTAAGGTAGCTTGAGAAGAAAAATTCGTACTGGAACTCCGACATGACTGTAAAAAGAAAAATTTCCGAGGAAATGGAAACAGAAAATTGGAATAGTTTGGCAACCTATCTACGCTTCTTCGTGACCAGTCCATCTTAGCAGTCCGTATTGCAAAATTCACCGCTAGGAGAACCAATCAGAATAATTGCCCTTTTTATCTCGGACCAGTTAATTTGCCTGTATAATAAATATGGGTTATTGACCAAGCGTGAGGTCAAGATGGCTGGATATTGGCCATTGTTTTTTTTTTTTTTTGGCGTGTTCATAAACACTATCTTGACAGAACAAGCTTGGTCAATAAAGGGTTTATTATATGGAATAAAACACCCAAAAAAATGATTTTTCATCTTGCGGGATCAAGCTAGAAATCTCGACCGGGCCCGCTCAGGAAGCCAATCACAGCGTGGGATTTGGCTCATCTGGCCCGATTATAAAATAATGACCATTTTTGCCCATTGATGAGATGGACGGTGCTGCTTATAAACCTCATACCGTGTCCCTTGACTTGGCAATTCTCGACCTTTAAATGGAAGTTAAGTTCTATGAAACGAGTTCAGTGATAAAGGTAAATTAACCATCGTAAGAAAGATCTGCGGAGTGACAATTTTTAACACTTTTGTCAGAGCGAAGGGCTAACTATCGAAACGCCAGTTGACATATCTTTCCTAAAGAGGCCAATTTTAATTTATCGACTCGTCTGATGGAACCAAAACTTTCGACGGTTTCTACACCACAATTTCAGCACCCACGGTTTCTCTCGACAGTAACCCGTCTCATCATCATCGTCATCATCATCATCATCATCACATCATCATCATCATCATCATCATCATCATCATCATCATCATATATTAATTTACCCCCTGATATTTAGAATAGCTAGATGTAACAGTATCTCCGAGCATAGGATGATTTACCCTCCTACCGGTCCCATGAGTTGGTTTAACAGTTAAGTACTTTGATATTGTATAAATTATATGCTTTCCGCTCTCCGTAAGTTCACATTTCATTTTTCCTTACATTTAATGGTAATGAAAATCATAATAATAATAAAATAAAATTAAAGTTAATACCACAAGGACAGACCACTACACCTGGAATCCTCCAAACTCTATTCTTTGCGAACAATGTTTGGGTTCTTTTACGTCCCACAGAGTTATATGAACATTGTAGGGGTTGTGAGACGGGGCCTATGGTTTATCATCCTTTTCCCAGATGACTGGAGAATCTAACCATTCTCTGATGTCATTACAAAGGCAGCATATTCTCTGCAGTTATTTAAAGACCCTATGTGTTGGTGCGAGCTCACGGCCTCCCGCATGACAGCCGGGTGCTCAACCAACTGAGCCACCGGTGTGCGGTCAGTATAACATTCTTGAAGTGCTGATATGATATCAGCACTCGTACATAAAATTCGTATCCCCACACAATCATGTATACATCCCTCTATATACTCATTGGATAGTGATTTATCTAGCAGATAATTATCAACCCACCCCTTTGAACAAATGGGTCCACACTGCCTTCTCAGGACGGTGACCTTTGCTTCAATTTCAAACTTTCCACCTTAACTAACGACGTGAAGGAAATGGTTGACGTGGTGGAGATTGTTCCAGCAAAACCTGCCATCGGAAAGGCTTTTAAAAAGGAAGGCAAAACTGTCATGGATTACTTGGCACAAATGGATGAAGACAGTATCAAAGCCTTCGAGGATAAAATAAGTAAGAGCTGGTAAGTATGTAGGAAAAAAGTTGTCATTTGGGAAAGTGTCATGTAACTTCTATCTCCTGTCTATAACCCGTACTTAACATGTACATTTCATTCATTTAATAGGTGTAATGTGCAGGCACACATTGTAAACATGGTATTTTAACAAAAAAAACCCTCTTCTTTATTATTTTAAGAAAGGGGTTTTCTTTACTCTTTCCAAGTGAGGTGACCATAACTATCCATTCCAAAGAGTTCAAACTTGAGAAGTCCATGATCCGGGAAATCTTGTAATTGGCCGCCCTTTTAAAACTGATCCAAATAAATAACGATGTAAACATGATCCTTTCGAGTTGAAGTTTCCCATGCTGCGTTATTAATCGACTCTGTTTAGTTAAGGCTTTCATTGAAATTTTGCGCCTCCAATTCTTGATGTGGAACCCTGCGTGATCGAACCGTCCTTTGGAGTGGGAAAAATCATGTACGCCGTGCTTGAACATAGCTTTCAAATTCGTGCGAAGGGGACGAGCAAGGGACAGTAATATAATGTTTGTATTTGTTATGTTATAGCTTGCCACCTAAGGTTCCTTCGTAGCTCTTAAAAGAGACTTCAGCTGTATTCTGACAATTAGCCTCGAACTGGCATGTGATCAAAGCTCCTCAGCCTCAATTCCAGGCTCGTTCCAGTAGAACCGTTAGAATATAAAGATGGTTTTTTGCTGATTGAGAACGTGATGGGAGATTTTAAGGCTACCACCAATCGCAGTTTTGAAAGATAAAAGCAATAGCGAAGTTAACTCTGATAAATAATGGAAAAGCTCGCTCTTTGACGAAAACAATCCGGATTGTGTCCACGATTATGCCAAATGAAGCGCTATCGGACACATCGATACCGGCGAGAGAAGAAGCCTTTGCCAATTCCCATCACTCCTTTCCTTGCTTTCATAAAAGCAATAGAGGACTTTTTTCCGTGTTTACATAGCCTCGTCTAAGCAATCGTGGGAGTTGGGGGAATTCTCGACGGTTATGGAAACCATAACAGTCTTGAAGTCTCCCAACTCCTCTCAGTGTTTAGATGAGACTATGTAAACACGGAAAAGTCCGATATTGCTTAATTCCACCGGAAATGGCTACTAAAGTTAAAAAAATAACGTTGGTTTTGGTTTTACGACACCAGATTAAAACTCGCTCTAATTAGCCATTCAACATAGGTGTTTTTATTACAGGTGTGGTTACATTCTTTTCATGTAAGAACCGTTTTTAAAAAGAACGCTCAGGATGAGATCAACTTGCTTATTTGTTCTTTTATTTTTTATTTTGCTTTTGTGAGTAGTATAAATAAAGAAAACCTGAAAAATGACGGCTACAGTCTGTAGTCTAAAAACCATCTCAAATACCTAGGGACGGTTTTTGTACCGCATAATTGACAGTGTTTTTTTTTATTGCCTGATATACTGAAGAACAACTTCGAGTTTGTAGTCGAACTTAGTACTCATAGCACACTACATTAACAACCCGGGGAAGCGGGGAAGGGGGTAGTACTCCCTTATATGGGCTATATAGGTACGTGCGGCCCAAAAGAGTATGGCTTTTTGGTCTGAAATTAACAAATTGATGTCAGTTTTTCATGCGTCTGTCCTGTTATCGATCATGAATTGCGTCATAACATTGTCAAAGTAGCTGTGGATCCACGAGGCGATAGCCGAGTGGATCCGCAGACTACTTTGACAATGTTATGACGAAATTGAATTTCATTGTCAATAACAGGACAGACGCATGAAAAACTGTCATCAATTTGTTTTTTACAATAACAAAAAGGCAGAGGGGTCAAAATAAAGTCGAAACACGGGAAGAAAGTGAGACAAAAATGCGAGAAACTTCAAGCTGACGCGAGCAATATCGCGTCATTATCGCATAAATTATAAATTTATGTGTCTGTCCGCTTATTGACAATAAAAATTAGCCAATGAGCGTGCGAGAATTTTTGCAGTCATTGTAAAATAAGGTATCGATGTTTACCATTTTGGTCTGAAATAGGGTATGGTGGGTGTTCTCAAGTCATGAATTGGGTATGTTTTTTCGAAGAAACTACTTCTTCATCATTAGGCGATAAGACCATCAACAAAAGCTCTTCCCAAATTGTTACCCCAACCGTGTAACACCTGAATGAAATTGCCTGAAATACTGTATGAAATTTTTGGTCAGGTCTTAATTAAGAGTAGGGAAAATAGTAAATTTTAGTTTGAAATAGGGTAAGGGTTTTAGGAAGCGGGCCGCACAGACTCACCCAATTTTTCTGGGAGTATCCCCTCGGTTTAACAACATGTGAAGAACGTTTTCAGGCTCAAATCACAAACAAAAAAAAAACAATAATAATAAAAATAAAATAATAATAATAATAATAATAATAATAATAATAATAAATAGTAAAATAACGTTCAGCCTCAGCCCCAACATTAGGTGTTCTTATTGACAAAAAAAAAAAAAAAACTGAAGCTAGTGGAGTGTTAGTTGTCAGTGACTCATGTATGACTTACACTCGCTCGAAGAAATCGCTGAATCGAATCAAAGCGTGTAATGCTTGATTAAAGTGTTTAAAGCCAAACGACTTGAGGTCCTCGCATAGTTTGGCGCTTTTTAGTGTCAAAATTCACGCATGCAATTCAAACGTTCAATTCGGCAATTCAAACCTTCAGTTTGGAAATTCAATTCCTCAGATCAGCAATTCAAACATTCAATTCGGCAATTCCAAATGCATTTTTGAATTTCGACACTAAAAACGCGCCACAGGGCCATAATACATATCTTAACACACGAAGGAAGGATTCACTGCCAAAAAAGACTTAAAGCTTTTGAATCCTTACCTAAGTCGCAAGGACTTTGTTATCAAGTCTTCGTTTTTTCCCAGTGAAGCATTCATGATCAGCTACACATCATTTCCACAGTTTTCTGTTGCAGTGATTTAAAATACTGATGAACGCAAATTTCAGTTTCGAGCCAAAGGAAGTATGTTAGCCAGACAGATCAAACGAATTAGCAACATTGCCGTTGAATGGATAGCTTAAGAAAAATGGTTCTTCACTCCATTGCAAGCTAGCAACAGATAGGGGTTTTCCCGTAATGTGTTATCTGCAACCTGTTTCATCTTGACTTACGTCATATGAAATCGTCTGATACAAATCTTTGGAGACTAACAAGCGTTGTGCTGGTTTCGTTTCCGGTTCGAATGGCTATTTTTACTTCTCGGAGGGCTTGAAATAAATCTAATTTGGCGTGATTTAGAGATAATTAGTTTAGTATTTATTCTGATAACTTTTCTTTCCGCGCCCATAAAATTTTTGTACTGTTCCGCGTTCAAAATGGCTTGAAAATTACTGCATTTAAATATCCTCAACAATAACAAATACTAAACATGAGCTCCAATCTATCTAATATTAATTAAGATAGGTTGAGACTTCCTATCATCTCAAACGAAATGAGTCTTACTCCGCTTTTTGTGTTCCGTGAAACGTAGCTCTGACTGTATCAAAATGACGTCATAGATTGCACCACAACAAATTAAACAAACAAATTACACAAAACGAGCTCTCTGACTGATCGAAATCCATCTCTTTGCCGTATCTTGAAGAATACAATAATTAAACAAGCAAAGGCAAACTTGCATTTTTGAAGCATTTTCGTTAAGGGACTAAAAAAAATGCTATAGCGTTACCAACAGGTTAGAGAAAAGGCATCTTGCATTTGTGCATCTGAAAGACCACCCCTGGTTTCGTTTAAGCGAGCATCAAAGAATGCTTTTTGCATTGGTGCACCTCAAAGACGACCCCTAGTTTCGATTAAGCGTGCACCAAAGCCTGTTTGGATAAGAAAAATGGAGCATGTGAGCTATTATTATCAACGAAAGGGAGTGCCCCAGTTAAGGTTTGCTTGAAGATAAAAGGCAAAACTCTCCCACAGATTTCAAATCGATAAAGGAAAAGACTTAGTAAAATCAATTATCTCCAGTTGAAATTAAGAAGGTACATGATGGGCAAGCCTCAGATCTCAATGGTAAGTGCTTAAAATTAGTATCATTGCTAAACAATTTGAATGGTTTGATAAGAAAAAATCTGGGTCCGTCTGTTTTAAAAACGACAATTAATTGTTGTCGTTTTAAAATACTTTCAAGCGAGGAGTGAATTAGAGAAAAGTGTTGATCTATCACTTTGCAGCCTTTCCCCAGCACAGTCACAAATTGATTTAGGCCATCCCCTTTTTTTTCTCCGTTTCTCGTTGTCCGACCGACCCAAATGTTGGGCATTTTCCAAAAAAAAAAAGGGAACGACGTTTTGAAGCCATTTTTATGTAGCACAGGAGTTTCGGTGGTTGATCCTTTTTCCCACGCTGTCTTAATTTTGCCACAACATCCGCCAACTTTTCCGCCATATTGATTTTGTGTTCACGTCTTCTAGTTTTGCTGGCTCCACAGCTATGATGCTGGGGTACCAGGCCTCCGATTCTCAGAATGCTTATGATTTTTTTTTTTTCAATCCGACCGACCGACCCAATATCAGGAAACGCATTCGACGGTAAACGAAAAAAAAAAAAAGAAAAAAGAAAAAAAAAGAGGATGGCCCTATTTTTAGATACACTTTGCGCGCGAAACAAACGAACGGATGCCAATTTTAACCAATGAGAAGAAGCCATGTCACGTGTGACTGCTTCTGCCATGTGTTTTCAGAGACCTGACAACTGTTTTCTCAGGGACATGACAATTGATTGTCGCGGGAAGGGGTATTCTAAAAATAGATTCATTTGTGACTGTGCTGGGAAGCCCACCCATGCCATAACAACTCTCTCATCTAATTCACTCTTGATTCAAGTCGTTTGTCATGAACGGCTGTCAATGATTGTTTATCCTCCAGGCAAGATAGCTTTTAGTATCTCGCCAACAGAAAGTAACAACTGTATGCCACAAATTTATTCATTTCGCCATAAATCCAGTTAAAAAAAAAGATCCTTGTCCCTAGGGTTGGTCGATATACAGACATCTTGACTCAATAACCCAGGCATATGTACTTGCTAATTCTACTGATTTCCTCATTCACAGATTGCAGCTGTTTTACTCAGCTTCATCGCATGCGTTATTTCTTTCCCTTACCTTTGGAAGAGGACTGATTTCACATTTGCAATAAAATCGTTCAGCGCTGGAAAGTATCTGAGAGTTAGAGAATCAGCTGGATCGGGAGCTTTCAATCTTTCTTTTACAGGAAATTTGGATATTTGTGATAACAGCAACTGTGAGTTAACGTTTTTTGGCAATTGAAATCTTCTACACAGTTCTCGTATCAACTGTTACGTTATACACTTAATGTATGGTCCCGAGGGAAACAGTTAGTTTTGTTTCCCGAGACGAAGTCTAGGGAAACATCAGGATTCGAGGGAAAACAAAACTAACTAGTTCCCGAGGGACCAGACATTAAGTGCTTTGTTATATATTTAGACTTGCAACAATCGCAGCAAAACATTCGGAGCGGGCAACAACTGCGGAATTGTATCCCGGTCGGGATACATTTGAATTTGATCAGGGCCACGTGACCAAGAATCAACCAATCACAGTGCTCGTTTTGTTGAGCGAAAGTCTTTGTTTATAACAATAATTGTTGTTTTTGCATCTTGTACACCCCCTGTTCAACAAGAACAAAGTTTCGTCCATTCTCATTTATAAGTAGTAAGAGTCACTCAAGTACAACTAATCTGTTCTCAGATCTTTAGTTGACACATGGTAAAATCAGATTTCGCAAGGTCAATGGAAGCTTCGTTACGATGTACAGGCCAGGACACTAAGCAAATAACTCTATGACGTCAAAGAGGTCATCTTTGCCAGCCCTCTGATTGCACATGAATTACTAACTCTTCGCTGTTTTTTAAAAATTCTTTCCACAGTGTTCTATCAACGAACTCGCAAGGATTATAGCTATTCAGCATACGAGTCTGTTGCGTTTCAGGGACACTACCTCCCTGTTGAAAACGGAAAGCTGGTAGGTCAAGTTTATTTTTTCTTTTTCATTCCGGATTCCCAAAAAAGCGCAAAAAAGGTTTTAGTTTGAACTCAAAATATGTCAGTAACACGGTGCAGGGATGGCACAGAGATGAGAGCACTACTCAACAATGCTATTTGAAAAGTAAGAGAAGTTCCGAACGCATAATCCCACGCTGCTCTTGTGCGATATTACGCTTTACTTGGCAAAAATGAAGCCTAAAAAAGGCAGTTTCAAAACCATGCATAGAACTGCCCACCTTGTAAGCTAAGCTTAGAAGTAGTGCTGCAAAATCGAAAGTGTTCACTTTCATGACTTACATTCAGACGTCTTCCCAGCTACTTCCTTGACCGGATTATCTTTGAGCCTGCTTTTCTACCATGTCACGTTCTCTTTGAATTTTCTGTCAAACGTTACCTTGGCCTGTTTTAAGTTTTTTTTGGAAACATTTTTCCCCTGGTCTTCTTGTATTTCTAAGACGACAAAAACTTCTGAGAAAATTTTTATAACATTAAAAATCCGAGCAATTTCTTCGATCATCTCACCGAGTTGATAAGAGTGGGCTCCCCAGTGCAGTCACAAATAAATCTATTTTTAGAACACCCTTTCTCGCGAATATCGGTAGAAATTATGGCAGAGTCAGTCACGTGTGACGTGGCTTCTTCTGATTGGTCAAAATTGGCTGCCCTTTGTTTGTTTCGCGCGCAAAATTTATGAAAAAAATAAATCCATTTGTGACGGCCGCAAAGTAATAGATCAACACCCTTATCTAATTCACTCTTGTCTCTCGTCGAAGCCAAAGCGCAGCCGGCGGTATGTGTACTTGATATTAATAGCCTTGGTTTCTCTTTTCATTTACAGACCTTATTAGAACAATCTTCCAGTGGGCTTGAGGAGAAATGCCAGTTTTCATTACATCGAGTTTACATCAGATTCAATTTCGATAACACAACATTGTATCACGCAGTAAAATCCCTCTCAGCCGATTCCTACGTTAGAAGCAGCAAGTCTGGAAACATCATGATCACAAAGAAATGGAAAGTGGACTGTGGAGTTTGGCTCCATTTCCAGTACAACCACTCTTGTTCTTAATTTAGTAATGCATACATTAAAAGACGAACATTATTTAACATTTGTAAATAAAGGACTGGATATATGCCCATTTTACGAACTTTAGTTAAGAATTATGAATTTTACTTTCTAGTTGTGAGAATAAGTATAACAAATGAAAAAGATACTTTTTTTTACAATGATGATTTAAATTTCGTGCCATGCAAGTTTTTGTTTTCTCGGATTTTGGACTTCCAATTTGTGAATTCCTGGATCCAATCACAACTGAGATTACACTGGGTTTGAAGCGTCGGATACTGCTCCCCTATCCAAGGTGGCGGATTCACTCTAATCATTCAGGATTCCGCCATGAAATAATTTCCTGGAGTCCAAAATCCGTGTGTTTTTTCGAGAAGCGATAAATTCTTAAAGCTGGCATGTAATTTTGTATTTATTATATGGAGAGGAGAGCGTTGTTGACTCGTCAACGATCCCTTCCCAAAAAAGAAGTAAAAAAAAAAATAAAAGAAAATAAAATTTCACCCTTGAGAAACGCAGACACTTAAAAGCTTGGCTCTGTTTCGCGACGGATTACTATTTTTAATATGCTGTTTAAACATACTATCTACGTTTTAGTCAATCAATGACCAGAATTAACGTCTTACTTGACATTGAATTGTACCAAGTCTTATTTATTTTAGCTCCTGTTTAAAATTCGAAAGAAAAAATAAAGAAATAAAAAATGTTCAATTTTAGTTAAAGTCTATTTTATGAACAAAAAGCTCCTAGATCAAGAAGCGGTTGTTGCAAGTTGCTTGGAAAGTTGAAGGACAGTGTAACAAAGGAATGTTCTTCTTGTTGATTATAATTTTAGCCTTTCTTCTCATGAGTTTTAATCCTTGCAATGCTGTCGTAGGTGCATCATCATATTTATCATTTGACCCGTACGGCCCCGCGCGCGCTTTCGTTGCAAAACTATTGAGAAAATCCCCGTATGAGGGCCGATGGCGCAAGCAGGGCCGGAAAAAGCCATCCGGCCTTGCTAGGATCGCGTACGGCCCTCATCCGGGGATTTTCGCAATAGTTTTGCAATGAAAGCGCGCGCGACATGGGAACTAAAACAACTTTTCGGTCAACATGAGCGACGTAAGTGAACATTCCGAATTTTGCTTACCCGAACAAAAAAAAAAAAAAAAAAAGGAAAAGCGCGGTGGTCATATGATAAAATGCTTATTGACTGAGTTAGGTCGGGCCGGACGGGAAACGGCCCTCCCACTCAGTCAATAAGTACATAATCTTTATTTACCCTCAGATTTTAGAGTAGCTTGAAGTGGCAGTATCTCCGAGCATTTACCCTCCCACCCATGATATACCACAAAGGACAGACCACAACACCGGCAACTCCATGCCCTACTGTTTGCGAATAGTGTGTGGGTTCTTTTACGTCCCTTAAAGTTATGAACATTGAAGGATTGAGAGACGAAGCCTACGGTCTATCCTTATCCGAGAAGACTAGACTGTCTAACCATCGCAGATGTCATTACAAAGTCAGCACTCTCTCCTCAGTTATTTAAAGACCCCGAGTGTTGGTCCGGCCGGAGTTGAACTCACGACCTCCTGTATGTATGGCATCCCAGTGCTCAATCAACTGAGCAACCGGTGCGCGCGCATAGACACCAAATATCTTTGTTTTTAAACATGTGACACAAATTCGTTAAGCTGTAGTGCATTGCCTGAAAAAAGTGTAGCATCATCTTTTGCCCTTCATTAGCAAA
>NC_090883.1:48507314-48517314 GCF_036669925.1 Montipora capricornis | reverse complement strand
CACTCACTATCACTCACTATTCGAGAAGAGTAGGGGATGAAGTTCCCGGTGTTGTGGCTGTCCTCTGTGTGCATATGGGTGGATGGGTATAGCAGGTCCACATCAACTGAATAGCTGCCAAAACTTTAACCTGCTCAAACAAATAAATAACAAACAAACAATGCGTCACCCGCTCATTCGAGTGCACGCGCGAGTGGAGCTAGAGGCCAACACAAACAGATTTAAGTGACTATTAAACCGTTTGTGTACAATTTTCAAAATTTTCGTGAATAGAAGATGTCTACTTATATTCCATATATATAGGAATTAGAAGAAAGGTGAGCGAAATTAGCGGTATTTGTTTATTTCTTGTGACCTATTTCTCACAAATACGGACCGAGGTTCGAAAGGGTTTTCAGCTGAGCGCGCGCGCGTAACCCACACTCGCAATTCGTAAGCTGCTCGCGTCAGCTCATGATTCAAATGGGTCACCAGAAATAAACAAATACCGCTAGTTTCGCTCACCCTTCTTCTAATTCCTATACATAAAGAATATAAATAGACCTCTCCTATTCACGAAAACTACGAAAATCCTACACAAACGGTTTAATGGTCACTTTATTAAATCCGTTTGTGTTGGCCTGTAGCTCCACTCGCGCGCGGATTCGAATGAGTGGGTGACGCATACGTAAATGCTGATCTTATACCCCCTCATTTTTCCTGATTTTGCAACTTTACTCGTTTATATCTCTACTTCCGGACGGTGAATTTTTTAATTTTTTGCATGTTAGCTTAGATTAATTTGAAACGTCTGTCTTTCAAATTTAAAAAAAAATTCTGTGGGTGAAAAAAAAAATAAAGTTAGACACATAAAAAAAAAAAACTAATTTTTCCGAAAAACTGGCCTACAGATTTGTTGAATTTTAAATATTTTAGAGAGTATTTCTAACATTATCTGGTTACGCTGAAGGCGAAAAATTCAAAGTCCCGTTTCTTCAAAACAAGAAACTCAATCGTGTCAGATTACCATGTACTTCAGGTTCAAAACCTTTCCTGAAGAACATTTTCCTTCAATAACAAGAAAAATTATGCTTTACTATTGCCATAAAAACTATCCAGCACACATATCATAAAACATGATGAATTCATAAAGGCCACCTTTTCCAGAGAACAATTTTTTGAAACAAACAACATATTTGCTATTATTGCGTGGGTGAAGAGAAAAAACTCAATCGTGTCAAATATGCGCAATATTACATCAAACTAAAATTTCAGGATCAAACCGTTTCCATGAAGAACCTTTTCCTTGAATAATGAAGCACAAAATAGACGACAAGCTTTCTTTCAAATAATTCTTGGCTGTCACTTTTCCAATTTTTTTTTACCTGAAGACTGTGCAGAGTTGATCACAGATCCACTTAAGGTGTTCGATTCGTTCTCTGTCTTTGTTGAACCCATAAGTTACCAGAGAATTTTCCATTTGGTTTCAGTGTTCTACATAACAGCACACTTGCCATGGTAAATATTATTTTAGAAATGCAGCTCACTTTGATTTCTGCTCGACGGGCGACAGATTGTTGTCGAAGTTCATTACTCGTCGCTTTTGAGATTCCAGGTGTTGGTTTTCACCGCCTGTGTAGTTTATCCAACTGACTTTCCATTATTGAGCTCCATCCTTGCATACGGAACCCGCGCCCGCAGTGCGCGCGGCAGTCAAAACTGTGCTATCCTGTCAATCATTTGCCCTTTCACCGGAAACAGTGCATTTCGGTTGTGCGTGTCGATCTACCACCGTCGAAAGGAAGCGATAAAAGTCTTTATTCGCGAAGTTAACTCAAATAAATACATTATCAATACGGTTTTGCCGTCTTCTTACACTTGACTCGAAAATACCAGCCTGAATTCGTCTTAGATTAGTTAGAAAAAGCACAAATAAAAGCCAAAGCACAACAGCTTACGTTCGAATTCTGCTCGCCGACAACCCAAGTTTGTTGACAAAAAAATTGCCACAAAATGTTTTAAATGGTTTTCTGGCTCTCTATTAGTAGCGCTCACGTGCATTTTAAATGGAGTATCGGGAAAGAAAAATTGTCAAGCTGATATTTGTTTCGTATAAACATACCTTTTGAAGTAGCGAAAATTTGTATAAGCACTACAAAACTTTTACTAACCATTGCCCGAAGGAACACCTTTGAGAAGCTGCAAGGAAGCCGCTGATGAATTTTGCACAAAAACCTCGGCTTCTAACACCGGATAGCCAGACTTGGAAAGTTTTTCAGCGGAAGGCTCATTAAAGAAGAATTTCTAGCGCTTGCCCTCTCGCAGGTCGCCAGAAAGGTGCAAACAAGCTGATTCATGTCTGAAAAGAGTAAGGTCTAGAAGGTGCAGTCAAATTTTGTTTCTTGTATTGAGCAAACATTTATTCAAAACTTTTCCCTCACTCCCAAATAAGAACTTGCCGTGTCTTGCAATTCTACAGTGAATTACTATTAGGCCAATACGAGAATCAACATCAAAGAGGCACTCCCAGGGGTTTGAGGGAAGAATAGAACATGGCTTATTTGAACTGGGGAACAGAGGAACAATATCAAAATATTTTAGGGAACAAGGGAAGAAAACCAATATTTCAATTTTAGGAATCAAAAGGCTGGGAACAAGTTTCAAAGTAATTTGGGGAACAAGGAAACACAAGAAAATATCTAAAGGGAACAAGGACTCCTCTCCCCAGGAGGCCCTCATCAAATGTTCTGCCTCTATCCAACAGCTCAAACAAGCTATTCCAACAATTTTTGAATGACCAACAGGAAAAGAAGACTCTCTAAGATAAACAAATTATTTATAATAATTATCACTTTAGCATGCAAAACAATGCTCAGATGCTTATGAGCACCCTCATGCCCATCTTTGTAAAAAAGCACCATGAAGTATTTCTTGCGGCTGGTTTAGGCATTGTTTCATCTTTCAACATCGGGCAAAACCAAATCAACTCCATTCTCAGAGGGCACTGGGGAAAGAGGCTAGAAGAAAAAACTTGGATTAATCCAATTCTTCCAAGGTAATCTTTACAGAATAAGATTGTTGAAGGAACACTTTTGAGTGCCAACCTTAAGCCTTTTAAAACAAGCGCAAACAATACTAATAGTCTTTAAATTCACAAAATGTCAAACAGCACATTTTATTCTCATATTCAATTAGCTTAGGCCGCAATATTCCTTAAAACTATGCAGAACTATTTACCATAAAATGTGGAACATTTCCTGCCTATCTAAATATGCTGCAAAAGGGCTCCAAAAAGCAACCAGTTAAGTTTTTAGATAAAGATACACAATACCTAAAAAATAAATTATTTGATGTGATTAAGACATTGAATGACCAAGCAATAAATAAATGGCAGCAATGTATGTTAGGTGCACAAAAAGGGAAAAAAATATTCCTCAACTGATGTTTCAATATGCATATTTTAAATTAATTTTCTATCAACAACTCAAGAGACTGACTTTTCACTGGCATTGATTTACATTTCCATGATAAGTTTTAAAGTGAATCTGGCAACCACAGTGCCCTATGAAATTGGAAATAACTTAAACAAACTCTTTAAACTAACATTTTACAAGGGACACCATTGTTAATGCCCTGCGAAGAACAAAGATTAAATTGAAAAAAGAGTTGGTCTGGAGTTTATCCACAATGGACAGTTAGTGGCTGCATTCACCAATGTAGAGAACAAACACATCAAGTTTCTTCTCAAGCAACCAGGTGTTCAAGGAGCTATTCAATTTCCAAAGAACTATGGTAGTGTGCAACAGTACCTGGGTGAATTTGGGTACGTGGCCTGAAACTGAAACTTGTGGAGCCAAACAACTTGTTGAGCTTAGTACTTAAACTGGGTAGATAATTATGTCTACAAATATTGTCTATTCAACCAACAGTTTCTCCTAATTTTGTGTACCATTCACTTGTTGGTTTCGTAATTAAAAAAATCGCTAATGCAATTAAGGATTCAAGTCCTTTCAAATCATCAAAGTTACTTACCGCCACCAGGAACAAACGAAAAAATACAAGCAATGAAGACAAACTGCTCAAAAATGCACGACTCCCTTTGAAACAGCAAAACGGGCCGGGAATCCTGAAGTCACTAAAAAGTGCTGCATGCTACGTGGATGTTTGCAGAACGATCGCAAGTTGTAATCACTGAAAGAAAACTCCACTCCAGATCTGATAGATGATGGTCGTGCAAGACTCGCCAAGCACGTGGAACACCCAACAGGATTGTTTGTTGTTTGCCGGGCACAGCAGATGAACGAAAAATTGTTCCCCTCACTATTAAGTTCCAACCCGATAAGACCAATCTTGCCCAAATACAACAACAATTTGGGCAGCAGGCAAGCTCATCACAAGCCATCGAAGTTGGCATAAAGCAGCATAGCGCTTCACCTGAAGTTCGATCATGATGGACACAAACAAGAGCTGAAAAAACTTCATATGGTCAGACGGCCAAATGCGATTGACCCAACACTCATTAGAGCGGCTCAGTTATCGGACATCAAAGTGCTGAACAAACCAAGGGATTTCGTCGTAAAAATGTTCACTCAGCAACGTCTTCTTCCTCCACAGAATAAAGTTCAAAGGCAATCCTGGTTTTTAATCACATGATAAACTGGATAAAGTGGATTGGCAAATTGATTGCCAGAACAATGCGTGTTCAAAGAAGCGACGGTCAAGAGAGTCACAAGAGAAGGCTGAGCGAACGTCCACCGATCTAACCAATCCGAATGTAAACAATTGGCGTGACGTCGAATAGCACAAGGATAGCACAGTTTTTCCCGCTCGCTGAATTCTGATTGGTCAATTTAAATTTCAGTAGCTCTCGCCGTATGCAAGGATAAGGGTATATTTTGTTTAAGGATCCAGTAAAACGCCATTCGCGTTACATGACTTTCGACGCCATTGCAGGCTAAGTTAATGATTCTACTGTGTCCACCAGAGAAATCTACGCAGTTCCACTACCCTCTCGATCCTAAGAAAATACGCGCAGAAGGCTCTATGCACAAAGATACCACTTACCAGGGGAGTGACAGGCAAGACTTTTACCGACACGGAAGAAAAAAAAATAACACCGAACAAATGCCATCCAGTTTTAGACTGGGATTGCCATACGGCAACCCAGTAAAAAGACAACAAATGTTGATTTTAAGGCTGAAAGAAATGCCTAATATCGTTGCCATGGTAACGTTATTTTGAAGGAAAATATAATGTGAGAAATCTACGATGGGTTATTAATACCCTGGCCAAATTTCGTCTTAATATGATTACCCTAACTGTATCTAAGGACAGAATATGCTTATTTGTTTGAAAAAAGGATAAACTATTTCGAGACTTCTTAAGTTTGAATTGTTTCCTTTCGATTATTAAAAAGTGGGGTGCCTGTAAAGTAGCTTGATAGTTAAGTGCACTTCCACTTTAAAGAAAAGCATTTATTATTATTTTTATTTTCATTATGATCCAGATAATGTCAATAACTTTGAAGCCAATAAATGTGATTATAAGTTTCTTTTTTTCTTCCTTTTCTTCCTTCCTCCACTTTGATGTTTTGCGTTTTATCTTTTTTCTTGCGAGATGATTTCTCTCTATTTTTTATTCTTTCTTTCTTTTTCCCATCATTTTAAAGTGATTACTTTGAGGCCTGTGAATTTCAATAGCATTTTATGCGTGATGACGTCCACCACGAAGCCTCTTCTAAATTTTAGCCTGAGTAAATCGCGAAGGAGCAAACGTGTAAAGGAAACCCACGTGCGAGCAGCATTTTATGTCCATATGATGTGACTAATTTTGTGCAGACGAGGCTTGAAGGTGAAATTAGCTAGTCGGACGTCATTACGCATAAGGCCTATTGAGAAACAAACAGCGTATTGTTCTTTGCCAGATATCCTGTCTCAGAGTAAATCGTTGGATACTGTAGTATGCTCTCAATCTTTCATTTTCGGGCAGGGTTGGATTTAGTGTGTAGGATGTACTTACCGAGCTTCCTACGATCTGTCCGTTTACACCAAAGCAGCTGGCGAGAGACTTGTGGCGCAAGTTGACTTTTCTTAACCCGTATCCATGAGAATCCAGGTGAAAACTAGATTCCTAATAAGAACCGGATTCAGAATCGCAGGGGCATCCAACGAATCTGTTCCTCACATTATCTGTTCCCCAGAGGAATCTTGCTGGCTGGCAAAAATAGAGGTGTTTCTATGAGCTGGCTGGGAAATTTTGTTATTGATAGAGGTTTTGCCTGGGAATTACTGACTTTTTCTAGCGTTTCAATCCGAACTGTCTGTAGAAACTATGAAGACTGAGGACGACTAAAAAAAAAAAAAAAAAAACCCCTTCCCTCTCCCAAACATACGACCGCCGGTCAGAGTGATTGCGCTTGCGGAAAAAAACCTGTTTTGTCCCGGTTTTGTCGCTTTTGTTCGGTCGTTTTGGATCGAGAGATTTGAAAGCGCGCGGAATTCCTGGCTGGGAAATAAATTTGATCAGCTGGCTGGGAAACCAACCAATTTTATTTAGCTGGCTAGGGAATTTCTTGTGTGTCTTGCTGGGAAAAAGGAACACATAATGTTTTCCCAGCAACACTGAAAAACACCTGAAAATGCCTTAATAACATTTATTTTCATTAACTGGGGTATAATAATACATTTTACAACAAATTTTTCGTTGGGTGCCCCTGGAATCGGAATCCGAATTAAAATCGGCCCCAGGATCGTGACGAGAGTGACGTTCCTCAATGCGCTTGTGGGTCTATCTATCAAAACCACTTGTTGGGAGGCAAGTGGTCACACTACTAAGCAAGCCGCGAACCCCAACGAACGAGGTCAATCAATATGGGTTATTTGACCAAGCGTGAGGTTAAGATGAAGTTTTTCTTTTGTGTGTGTTCGTAAACACCATCTTGGTCAATTAAAGGTTTAATATATATATTTAGCCAAGCCTAAAAGCGGAGCTCCCTGGTCATTTATTCTTACTGCCGGTACGGTTTGTGAAATGTTTCCAGTTGCTGCTTTAATAATTAAATCATTGTCTTTGCTTTCTTCTATAAAAAAAATGCATTGCCTAACTAATGACTTCCACGGTAAATAGGTTTTCGACGCCATCTTGACGGGTAGGCAAAGCGGTCAGAAATTACAGTGTTTGTATGGGAATCCGATAGCAAATAACTTCTTCCAAAATTGAATTTTTTCCAATTTCTGAATCGCAACGTTAAAATACTAGGTAGAAGACTGTATTCACCAAGTTTGAAGGATGAAGCTTGGCTGGAAGACGTTCAGTTAACACGTTTGTGTGTAAATTTGGCTGGGTAGACAAACGTCTAGACGCGGTTCGCGGGAAAAAAAATGTAAATTTGCAACTCGGGCAATTTTGTGATACAAGTGAGATTAAATCCTTAACTGCTCTCGGTCGCACACGATTGCATACTATTAGACTTATTTTAGTTTGATCTTTCTCTTTTTTGTGTCTGCAACGGTTTCTTGTTGTCGTCGTCGTCGTTGTTGTTGTTTGTCTACCACTTTTCGTAACAGAAATGTTTCAGAATTATTGGAATTAATTATTCATCTCAGTCTTTTACTTAATTATGATTTGACGGAAAGTCTTTATAGCCAATAGCAACTATGCATCAGTCCTGTTGTACCGCTGTCAGTTTCGTGTGGGTGGAAATAGAGATGCAAGGAACTCAAGCCGAACTGGAGAGTGAAAGCTTCCTGGGAGCTCTGTACTGTCCTGCCTTTAAATTCTAACAACAATGTTACCCTGTCTTGTAGGGCTCTTCCGCGGGGAAAAGTTTTGTTTAGGGCACGCAAGGGCCGTTTCATTTTGATTGAGTTGCCGCCGGCTGACATTTCAATCGATCACTTCTTAGATTAATTGAGCTTTCCCAGGCACAATATGATCGCTGTGCCTCGGTAGGATTTTGAAGAGAGCAGTTGTTTAGAACTACTTCCTACCCCGCTTGTCTGATCATGAACTGCAATAAGAGTTACCCCGGTTAGAGCAGTTTTCAATTGAGTGTCGAAAGTAATTAGCGAATTGCTTTGGTTCTGCATTACTTCACTCAGTGATTGGTTCAAAGTTCTAGGGCCCCTTTTTGAACCAATCAGAAGTGAAACAAAAACCAATCGTGGCTCGCGCGTGCACATTTTCCCGCGCTTTGTGTCGGCTACGTGTAATTACTTCGAGTTTTGATTGGTTTACTTGATTGTCTCCCTCCTTTTTGATTGGTTAAAGTAATTGGTTTTGGTTTTACTATACTAGATTAGAGCGGTTTTCAAATAAGTGTCGTAAAACCAAAACCAAAGTAATCCCTTTGGCTAATCAAAAAGGACGGAGACAATCCAGTAAACCAATCAAAACTCGAAGTAATTACACGTGGCCGACACAAAGCGCGGGAAAATGTGCACGCTCAAGCTACGATTGGTTTTGGTTTCACTTCTGATTGGTTGAAAAAGTGGCGCGAGAACTGAGTGTAGTAATGCAAAACCAAAGTACTTATCTAATTAGCAAGGGGGACTTTTGTCTGATTGGTTGATAATTTGCTTGTGCCCAGGCTTTTTTGACACACGAGCGAGCGAAATAACAAACAAAATGGCGGCAAAAGATGCCTTGTTCGATTACTTGCTATAGGAATTTTTTTTAGCCACAGCATCGTGTACACCTTTTTTCTTTCGGAATAGCGGTATTTCAGTGGTAAAACTTCTTAACAGTCTTTCGCTCTTGTGTGATCGAATTTTCGTTGGCGGCTTCATGCACAATATTGAGTTAGGCAGATTTCCGAGTAAATGTTGTCATAGATCGATTGAGGTGGGAGTTCAGCCGAGACGGCCCTGTCAGTTAAAGTCTGCTAAGGTAAGATGAGTTCGCTATTCCTTTCGTTTTGTATATAATCTCAAGCTAACATAAGGAAGCACAGCCTATTAAATTTTCTTTTTAAAATTAATGTATTTTACTTTCCTTCTTGTCAACAGAAAAAAACCTTATAAGAATTGCCAGGGTTATTAACGTCCTCTTCTTCACCAGTTCCTAAATTTTAATTACTAGTTTCAACTAGCAACTTGTGTGGAGGTTTTACTATAACGCCATGGATTGAAATCAGGGGTTAGATAATAGGGGAACTGTAGGAAGCTGCACAGTAGATAGTTGATGAAGGTGCATGCGAGCCATTGCTATTTCCTATTTTTCTGTGTCTTTAAAATTCGATTGTTCTTCAGGAAATTTTCCCTATTTTTTTTGCTCATGGCTGGAGAAAAATGTAAGTTGTAAGCTTGTGCTTCATGTTGACAAAACAATTATTTTGAACCTTGCAATGGTGACTATAATGATGCATGTCCATTTAATACCGCTATTTTGTTCCCACTTTTAGATTTTTGTGACCCTTTTATCCACTTGACACCCTGTAAATAGCAATTTGTTGAAATTACTGTATACATAATGTGGAGAGGAAACCTCTGCAATGCAGCACGCCAAAACACTATAATTTATACAAATGAACTTCTAATTCACATTAACTCTGAACTGCCAAATATTTAGGACTTGCTTTGTGCCCACAAGTCAACTTGAAATTTAAATAATACTCAATATTTTACCTTCCAACCTCATCAGAAAGTAAATTCAACTTACTTAAGCTGGTCAATGCCTTGAACAAGTTTCAATCTTAAGATATTTGGGTATGTCACTATGTGAATTGAACATCACCTTTCCTGGCATCATGATCTTCATTATACATGTATTTGTGACAATAATTATTGTATTGCATCATAATTAAGGTAAAGCATTATCTCAGTGAACATTGTCTATTCAATATATATTATTCGCTTATTTACCCATATTCACTAAATGGCTACGTATCTACATGTATCTTCACACTAGATTCTGCAAAATCTTGAAAAGACATAACGCAGGTGGTTGGTAGGGACTGGTTAGTGCAGTAGTTTCACTTTAAAAGCATTGTCATCATCAAGGCTGAGTACATCAGGGGAAAGTT
>NC_090883.1:48474814-48489814 GCF_036669925.1 Montipora capricornis | reverse complement strand
AGCAAGGGGTCATAATTTCAATACAACGAAAAAGTCTCGGTTAACAACAAAGCTCCAGACATGAGCGGATTTTAAGGTCTTACATCGTCTCTTCCTTAATTTCGTCAAAAGCTTATGTATCATTTCTTTAGACTTTAAGAATCAGCAAGCGCATGAATGTTCTTAAAAAGGGTTTCCTCGAGGTATGTTAGTCATACAGGCTAACTAAATAACTGCTTTGCTCGATTCTTCACACAAGCAATTTTTTTTTTTGTTAATATTGAATCTTGAAGAAGATATGATAGAATTCCCAGCAATCCGACAATACTATTAACTGCGACGCGAGCCGGATATTCTGTATTTTTACTGTTTGTTTTCCTAAGCACTCAAATCAATAATCACTGTCTCTTTTTAGATGAAAGTGACATTCTTTCAAAAGAAAATTAAGGCCGTCTTTTATGGAAGAGAGCTCATAGAGTATCGCACATTAATGCGAGTTCTCTCGCATTCGATTTTCATTTTGTATTGGAAACTCAAGTTTATCGTAAAAATCTTCATGCCTTTCATATATTGCCTGCGTATCAGTTCCTGCAAAAAGCTATAAACAATATTCCGTGGTTTTGCCTCTTTAAAAATGCTGTCGTCTTCTATTCAGGGGTGACTGATTCTTATGTCTTTTGTGAGGGTGGCCGGGGGCATGGGCGGTGCAAGAAGGGATTCACCACCTCTATTGAAACAAAATTCGATGTGGTACGGAGAATCTTGAGCTTTTTTTGAGCAGTTGAATACTCTGAGGTATAGTGCAGACCCTGTAAGTCTTACCTCTTGATCTTACAACTGTACGATGGAATGGTTCACAATATTAAATCAGTATAGAGTTGCCACTCAAAACAGCGCTAATGCAATTATTTATATCCTTTACCTTCGGCTGTCTTTAGTCAATTGATGACCCGCATGAAAAAGATTCTAGCAACAGCGTCGTATCACTGGGCCGGGCCGGTATTTTTAGTGTTCTCCTGCGTATGCATTTACCTTCGGTTGTGCCAGAGGCACCAAAAAACCTTGAACAAAGTTTTGATTCGAACGTGCAGAGAAACTGAAATTTTAAAACCCATATCGTGGCTTCTCAGTTTGCGACGTTAAATCGAGAATAGACCCATGACTCTCACAACACGGTCGTGTGTCCATATTACTGCTAGGTTTCATAGCTTTGCGCTTCTTTCCCTGCAGATAAAAAGCGACATTTTGAGGTAAGAAAGGTCAAACATGTTTACTTTTGAGGGGAGATTAATATTGCAGACGAAAAATATTTGAGTTTCGGTGCACTTTAACAGTTCATCACGTTTTTTTTAAAAATCTGCTTCTGTTTTTGTGTTTTTGTTTGTGTTGTCATCTCGTTGTATGTCTACAGTTCATCATGTTATAAATGGGCAGCGAGGAATCGTTCGTTAATTAAGATCTACACTTGAAAGCTTTTTCCTTGACAAGTTTTCCCGTGTAGGAAAAAATGGAAAAATACCATGTATCAGTTTTTCCTCAATAACTTTCCTCGTTCGATTCTAATTTGATCAAGGAAACTTGACAAGACGTTCTTCATCCCTCGGAGTCCTGGGCGGGAGTAAAAGGCGCCGAAAGTTTTTCAAGATCGGGCGAAAGCAAAACTCTTGCGTTTATTTTCCTCCACACCTACTCACTTCACGTGAGTTTCCGAAGATGAAAGCTCCTTGGTGTAAAAGTAATATACACTTGGTCTAGTATCGGCACTAGTAATATTGTCCTAGTAAAGTTTCCGTGTTGAAAATATCCATGTTAGTCTTTGGACGAGAGAAATTATCAAGGAAAAAGTTGTCATATTTTTCTGTTTGCACCTCAAAGGAGAACTTGTAAAAGAAAACTTTCGTCGTCTTTTCCCGCCGCCCTGTCTGACTGCCACCTCGTTTCCAACAATGGGTGTTTCACAGAAGATGTGGACCTCATCTCAAGGGGAGATGTTAACAGTTTGGAACGTTTGCCAAGGGCACTTAAGCTGGTTGAGGAAAACTTGCTTTAGGTGTTATGGACAATTTTTTTGGGGGGTTAGTGGGACTGTCAAAGCAAACTGTTTTGTTTGCCCACGAATTAATGGCTTCCTCTAACAAGCATCAGGAGTTTCGCGTTTCCGGTCGGGTAGCAATGCATCATGGGATACAAAGTGAGCGGCCAATTAAGTAAAAAAGGGAAAATGAAGAGATCTTCGTACTGGTGTTTGAAACAAAAAGGAGAGAAAAGGTGGTAGAAGGGAGAATATGTCTACATTCACGTCGATATCTGGAAAAGGCAGAGAGTTTGGGAAGAGGGAGAGCTTCAAATCAACTCTTGAGGCATTTTAGTTGCTATTTTGTTTTTGCCGTTGTTTTTCATATCAAAAGAAAACGTTAAATAATCTGTGCTTATACTGGGCCATCTTACAACTCACGTCTATGTCCTATGTCCTAGTTACATCTGTGATCTGCTTTTAGTGTATAAGCCCACACGGAATAAACGATTGTTGGATAGGAACCTCTTTTAGTCGAGGCTCAAATGTCGCGGTGATCGTGCTTTCTCGGTCTGTGCTCCTTGAGTCTGGAACACCCTTCCAAAGAATATTAAACGTAGTTCTAATCTTGTTACTTTCAAGCGTAGTTTAAGAGCCTAGCTTTTAAAGCGTCATTTTATTGAATAATTAACAATTATTCCATGAGCGCGCGCGGATATGAGATGGTAAATAGCCAACGATGCGCGTAACGCCGAGTTGGCTATAACCATTCTCATATCCAACAAGCGCGAATGGGATAATTGTTTTATTAAATTCCTTAAACTCTCAAAATTTGAAAGTACGAAATACGCCGGAGCGAAAAAAGCGAGAGCATCCGAGCGAAAAGAAAAAAAATTGATGAAGATGCGATGTTGTGTAATACCTTGTGGTCAGACAGACGTAGGCTCATTACAAAAACATTTCTTGCCTTTTCACGTAGTACTTTTGAAAGTCGGAATTGATCCAAACTTTCCACATTTTTTTTTCTTTTTTGGCTTTATTCAAAGAGAAATTTCGCTTTCCGGCAAAAAAAAATAAATTTATTCTTGTTATACCTTGATTTATCCTCGTTTTAATTTTTTACCTTATTTACCTTTTACTTTGAAGCGCCTTAGACTGAGCTTTTGGATAGGGCGCTATAGAAATTGTCCTATAATTATCATTTTTAAGTCTCTCACGTGCACATAGATCGTGCCAATCTGTTTTACATCTTCGACCACTTTAACCTTTCGGCTAGTATTGCTCAAGTTCGTTGATATCTCGGTCAGCCTATATCTTTAGCAAGCTTTCATTCCGATCAGAGAAAGTCTTTTTCAAAGGTACGCACGAGTTGATTACGCGAATCGTAAATGTGCATTGGAGCCGAATATATAGGGGAAGGTAATGAAGAGGCCATTCTCCTATAAGGCCAAGACCTGGGACACCCTTTCGATTTAATTTTATACCAAACGAAACCTTAGCGCGGCTTGTTCTTTTCCTAGACATGCATTCTCGCGAAGATGCGGCATCAGTCACGTTCACTTTGGAAAGGCTACCTGAACATCATCAGGCAAAACCTGTCTTCGTTGTTCAACCAGGCCGAGATCGTTGGAGCAGGAAGATCGAGTTTCTCTTGTCTTCCATCGGATTTTGTGTCGGTTATGGAAACATCTGGAGATTTCCTTACATCTGTTTTAAAAACGGAGGAGGTGAGCCATTGGCAGATTCTAGGGAACGTAACCGGGGGAACTGAGTGTTTTATAAACGAAAAGATTTTCTCTCTGAGAGTCGTTTGTGTGTGAATCTAGCCTAAGTGCATCATTCATCTAACTACTTAAGAACGAGAAGAAACGCAATAATCAAAATTAAAAGGTTACATTTAAGTTAAATCTTTTTCATTCAATGAAATGTTTAATTTCTTTTCAAACTGAGGCACTCATTCAGCGGAGGGGACTTTGTTGCAAAGAACATATCCCTTGTATTGTTAGCTCCCTTTAGCAGATTCAATCGTTGGTCTGGGAGCATGACAATTTTATTGTGGAATTCTTAGATGCAAGAAGTAGGAGTCTGAAGGGCTGTGATGCCAAGATAACATCTCTTGTAAAAAAATTGTAAATACCAGCTGCAATCGATCAATCAATCGATCGATCAATCAATCAATCAATCAATCAATCAGCTAAAGCTAATCGTTTAAATTGACTACGTCAATTGTGTTAATTTGCACGTACTCATTTTTAGGTGCATTCTTGATCCCCTATTTTTTGTTTTTGGTGATATGCGGGATACCGATTTTATTCCTTGAACAATGCGTTGGACAGCTAACACAGTCAGAGCCTGTGCATGCGTGGAACAAGCTTTGTCCGCTCCTTAGAGGTAAGGCTTTCGTTACAGCTTGATTAGTTCAATCTGATTACTTTTAACGAAAGAAAAATGACAAAGCTTTGAGACACAAATGCGGCATTGTGTACCACTCTTTTCTGCAATTGGAATTAGCAGTGCCACCTTCAAAGAATGGGTAGTTGTCCACTGAATCCATAATGAATTGGAATTTGGATATGTTTCTTTTCTTTTTTTTTTTTTAAGAGAAGGAAAACTCTCTTGAACCAGGGCAGAAATCAAAACTGAATTGAAGACGGGTCACCTAGCAAAACGACGACGGAAAGAGAGTGCGCCCATCGCAATGCCAACCCATCAGGATTAGCACAACATTCATTTTATGATTCATTAAGATTCATACAACCTTCTCATCTGTCACTTGTACTGTACCTGGTAAGATTTTAAATGTGTCTTTTTAGGAATCGGTTTTGCCAGCATTGCAGTCTCATTTCTGGTGTCAATCTACTACAACGTGATCATTTCGTGGTCCATGTTCTATTTCTTTCAAGCTTTTAACGAGAATATTCCTTGGGTTGGTTGTCTTCATCCATGGAACACACCGAACTGTTACGTACGCAATGCTTCAAACATTAACTCCTCTGGTGACTCTGGCGTGTCCTCAAGCAGGGAATTCCTTGTGTAAGTTGTATGTACATATCAGGAACCCATGACCCGGATCCTACAACTCTACTGTGTTCGTGTAACGGCGTTTTTAAAGACCGATTTATTTTTAGATTGAATTTCCCGCGAATGAGACTCTCACAGGAGCCCGATGACCAATTACAAGAAATTAATATATACATGAACTTTTGGATCAGTGCGCGTTTAACGTCAAAAGGATGTTACTCTCTTGAGCAAATGTGTACCCTCAAAGTTTTGTATCTATTGGCAATTATGTAGATGTAAAAACTAAAACCCTCATCAAAATCTTTTACACCACAACTCGAAATGTCATAGAGCTGATAGTCATTGGACAGAGTACTGTCCAACGTGCTGCATACCCCGCTCACAAAGAATTCTAGTTATGTGTCAAACCAAACGCACAAAGCAAAATAGAAACTATTATTATTATCATTACTATTATTGTTATTAATATTATTATTATTATTATTATTATTTTTATTATTATTATTATTATTATTTAGAATTGTTAATGTTATGAGAGCTTTTTCTATCTTTGCAAAACACCCGAATTATGTCGTTAAGTGGATCAACTGTCTTACAAGACGTTATCACGTCATCACCCTTCAGAATCTAATAAGAAATTTAATTTATTTTCTTTGAATGTCGGGGACACTAATTCTATGGGAGAAAATCCATTTATAAGTTCGCTGTTAAACTTTCAGCGTGATTTTTTTTTTCACTTTACTAGTATTTTGCCCGCTTTGTCTCTTAGATGATTGACAATTTCTTACACCTATATGTACTTTTAATTTATCAGAGAGGAGGTTTTGAAGATTTCCAGCGGGATAGGAGAACCAGGTCCTCTGAACGTACCGATCACCATCAGCTTGCTGGTGGCCTGGGTGTTAGTGTATTTTTGCGTATGGAAAGGAGTGCGAACGATAGGAAAGGTGATCATGTGACTGATCTTATTGAGATAGTAAATGTATACGAAGGATGTGTTCCTTCGGAATGGTCTCGAAAGCTTAGTGTTGAAAGGGAACGCGGATCTATCTCCGTGTGTAGGGGTGAGATTACTGAAGCAAGCTAATAATACATACCCAGCGCCCCGGCGTTCGCGAACGGCAGTGCACAACCTCTATTTATTTGAGTAAGGGGGTTATCACAGAGCGAGTTATTTTCAGACGTTCTCGGCCAATCATTAAGCCTTACATAATGAAATATTACCCGTAGAGATTAGGGAACTTAACGAGACATTTTCGAGCCACGGACAGAAACCGGAAGTGAACGTTTCGCATGCCAGGGCAGCAGCCAATTTTTTGTCGCCACCCAAAATAAGCCCTTCGAAGTTTATACATTTACGAATATGATGGATTGTCACCCTACCTGATTAACCCGGGTCAGTAGGGCGAGGCAAGTTATGAACACCTCGCCCTGCTCATGAAGTTCAGTAAGAGATACAATACATACTTAATTGACCGCTCCCCATAGGGGCTTTTCAGGGCCAACGAAACACAATTAACGAAGCGACGGAACACAACAACAACAACTGTTAAGAATCCCAACTGACCGGAGGCAAACCAGTTGGCTGTTTACAAGTGAAGCTGGGAGGTTGAACCAGGGACTACCAGGATCAAATTCAACGAGTGGTCAGAGCGGGTCTTGAAACCGGGATATCCGGATCTCAAGGCAAGCGACCTTATCACTGGGCCACACTGCCTCCTGAAGAGATCAGAAAAATGAATGTTTGATATTATCCTGATAATTATTTCATTTCGGTCACAAGTGATACTGACAAAATTTGACGATTTTGCAATTCTTACCCTTGATAGGTTGCGTACGTGACAACAACAGCGCCGTACGTGGTCTTGATAATACTTTTCTTCAGAGGAGTCACTTTACCCGGAGCAAAAGATGGACTTCTTTTCTATCTCGTGCCTTCCTGGGAACGACTAGGAGATCCGCAGGTATTATCGTCCAACTAGGTACACTCTATCCTCACGGAATCATTGAACGCCTCTTATTCCATTAATATATTCACAAATTCATGTTACCATATTTCCACCAATGGCTAACCTCCACACCCTCATAAAAACCAACGACACCCACAATTCCTCTATTCGCTCTGACGAAGGGCTAACGCTCGAAATGTCAGCTTTCCAAATCGTTCACGGGTGTAATTCGACTTTTATCAACACGTTTGATAAAACCAAACCTTTTCTGTTTCACTCTCCCACCGACGCAGCACCACAGTTTCTTTAGAAACTAGAAGTGTGTTATATTTGATGCCATGATATGAATAAGAGCTTATTATTGGCTAATAGAGGGGATCAAAAACGGCATTTTAACCAGCTAACTTATTTGGCTAGCATGGCTTAGCTCTTGAGATTACAGTAAAATCAATGGTAACTTTCTCGAGCTCGTCGACTCGCGCTCGTTTTCCCGCCTTAAGCGCCGGCTGCATGCTCTTTTGTGTAATGATTGGCCAATTTAATTGTCCTGTCATTCAGCTGCTATTGGTCAAAAAAGGTGACCTGTTTTTTCAGTCTCAGGCACTCAAATAAAAATTTATCCATTCATTATTCGAGGATTTTTTTTCTTTTTCTCGTTTTTAGGTATGGATTGACGCAGCAGCTCAGGTCTTGCTCTCTTTAGCGATGGGGATGGGTGTCAACCTTACGTTTGCCAGTTACAACAACAAGCAAAACGACATAATGAAGTGAGAGTTAACTTGAAGCTTTTATGAAAAATAAACTTCTAGAGAGCAAAAATATGGAGGGTTTCAGATGAAGCCCAGAACTGAGAAAGAGAAAACTGAGTAGAAATAACGTCTGTGGACGAGCTCAGGTTTACAGAAAAGGAACATAAGAAAACTGGGCAAAACCATGAGCTTTGTTCCTCCTGCGTTGAATTATAGCCTCGGAAATTTCTCTGCCGTTGCGTGTGAAAGAACAACATCAAGTCATCATATAGAGCCCGGAATGCGCAGAGAGCCGGCATGCTCAGAAAACCCTTTTGCGGCAGACACTCAGCCGTACTCTGCACGGTTAAATAACTCGTTTATGGTATGTAAATCGATTCGATTTCGGGGATGGCTTTTAACAGAAGACAATTTTCAAGATCTTGCCAACTTAGCAATATTGTAATGCTTGTATATTATAGGGACGCTTTTGTAATCTCTATCGCAAACAGTGCGACGAGTGTGTTTGTTGGATTTGCTATTTTCTCGATCCTGGGGTTTGTTGCCGGGCAGCAGGGAAAAGGCATCGAGGACATTGCATCTCAAGGTATGTAAATTTTGATCAATAAGGATGTTAACAAAACATAGGACAAGAAGTTCTCACCTGAGTTCAAAAATGTGGGTCCGAAAAAAACAATTTTTATAACTTCATACGGCCGGGAGGGGGTCAGAGTCGGGACGTTTCTTCTGGCTGCTTCTGAGGCTGGCAATGGATTAGACGCCGACAATAAATACTCTTGAGCCAGTAAACGACACAAAAAATGCTATTCGCAATTTTTATTGTGTCGGGAATTAATAGGGGGAGGTAGCTTTCTCCCAATTTCAGTTATTAGTGAATAGAAAATGTTTAACAGGTAGATTCAGGGTTTCAACGAGATCACCTGACCTTCGGTCAAGTTTTCAAGCAATTACTTTTTTGTTTTCGAAGGTCCTGGATTCGTATTCATTGCCTTCCCGGCAGCCTTGGCGCAGCTACCTATACCTCATCTGTGGTCGGTGTTGTTTTTCGTCATGTTGATCACGTTAGGGCTCGACAGTCAGGTAAATAAATAAACTTAAGGCCTGGGCACAGGGGCACCCAACGAGAATATAGTTCAAAATCACTTAAACATAGCATCGTTGAACGTATTTTAGTATTTAAACGGTAGATATAGGCATATTTTTATCCTCTAAAAATTTTTCATCTGTTCGGATTCCCTAGCTGAAAGTCTAGTGATCCGAAAATAATAGGGATCAAAACTTACCTTTTCGAAATTTTCAGCCAGAAAAATGGCTCCCGAAAATTCTAGGTGACCTTTTTAGGGTAAAGATCCATTACAAAAGGGCAATTATACCGTGTTTTAGATGTTCGAAAATCCTAGGACAGGCAGGCAAGCAAGGAATTTTACAACAAATGTTCCGAAAATTCTAGATCTCAAATCGTCTTCCGAACAGATATTTTCCGAAAATTGACGTTGGGTATCCCTGTGGGCAAACAACGTCAACATTTGCTTCAACATCCGTACGATTTTGTTTTTGCCTCCTTCTCCTCCCGCGTTTATACTTTGCCTCTACAACCATTGAACATTTCTTTTGTTTTCGCAAATGTTAAATGAAGTTGAAGCAGTTTACCCCTCCCTTCCGTCAACATGTTTGTGCACGTATCCATAGTAACAAGCGCGGCTGCAGCCTGGGACTGAATACAAGGCCTTTCGTGATTTTGTTGAATCAAATGTTGTGATGTGCACGTTTCCCAAGTTTACCCACTCCATATGTCAACATCGTTCAACATCATTCAACAAAATCAAATGGATGTTAAAACAAATTTTGAAGCAGTTTGCAGGGGCCTTTGGTTGTCTGAAATGGTTTAGCTAGTGCTGGAAAGGGTTAATGAAGTTTTGACAAGTGCCCCTGTCCCCAGGGGCGTTCAATTCCCATACTACAACACAGCTTAGTTTCAGAGACCGGGCCAAGCAACGAAAATACCTTTCGAAACCACAACGATAACAATGAACTATGTGCTACATTGTACTAACTTACAATTAGCTGGAATGTTCTATTTTAGCAGAAAATCAGTCTAAAATTAGTTACGCGTAAGAAAACTCTCCTGGTATTTGTGAGGGGCCCATGGAAAACTTCTAAAAGAAGTCGTACTAATAAGACGTCCCTATTCTGAGGATTTTCATTACTAACAGTGTTAGGGTGCATTTCCTACTGCTTATGGAAATTATAGTATTTTTAATTTTGTTTTTCAGTTTGGTAAGGTTGAAATGCTTGCAGCATGTGTAATCGAACAATTTCCACGCTTCTTGAGCCGCTTCAGGGAGATGGTTGTGCTGCTTATTTGTGCCATACTTTTCGCGCTTGGTCTTTCCTGTGTGACTCATGTAAGTGAAGTGCTTGTCTTGGTTATAATGGCCGTTTTTTACACTAGAGACGGATTACCCGTCTACATAATCCGTCTTCAGTGATGTGAAAATGGGACGGTGTTCAATTAGGATAATCCGTTGATTATCCGTCTGTTTAAACGGATTTTGAAAACGTAGTAACTGTCTAAGACGAATAATTCGCCTTGAATTCACATCAGACGGATGAACTTGTCTCTCTCTTTTTTTTTTTTTTTTTTGCCGGAAAAGCCTTGAACTAGAAAGAATGCAATTTTCTTTGGGAAGTGAAACGTGGCGCCCAAAGCTGTTCAAGCCAAACGCCAGAAGGAATCGAAAGATAAACTTTTCGAGTTTTCTTTTCCTTGACATGAAGTAAACGATGGCCGCCAGTTTTAATGAATCGGTAGCCGCGCCTGAGCTTCAAAGGCACGCTCTATCTGTCTGATGTGAATCAGGGACGAGGCAAATTTAAACTGTGTATCCGTCTCGAATTCACACTTAGATAGGAAATGTATCAGACGGGCTATCCGTCTAAACGGTTTTAGGGTAGAAATAGAGAATGGTCGTTCTTATACTAGAGAAGCGTAACCTGTCCAGAAGAATTATGCGTCTCTCATGTTATTCGTCTAGAGTAAAGATGGGGAAACTATACAAGACGCATAATTTGTCTGGGACGAACCTAATTGGGCAAACATTTCTTTCTGCGTCTGTTAACTATCCAGTTTAGAGCGTTTTCAAAGACGCCTTAGAAAGTTTTTCAGTTATCTTCAAAAATGCCAAAGGGCAGCAGATTTGTACTAGTAAAGCATTGTAGGTTTACATGTAGATGTTGCGGATCAAATCCGGTCTCAGGTTAGGTTAATAGGTTAATTTCATTGTGAACCTCGTAGGATGAATATGCACTTTACTTAGTTTAAATCAGCTATCTCTTCCCGTCGTCAACTTTGCTTAAGCTCCCTAGTAAGTCTATGTTGTGATAAACTGGGACCAACTGAGGCATTTCATCTAAGGTCTGTGTTCCTCTTTTCTCAGGGTGGTGTTTACGTCATTAGGCTGCTTGAGTTTTTCTCAGCTGGCGTGTCCCTCTTTTTCATCGTACTTTTAGAGCTGATCGTTGTTGGGTGGATTTACGGTAAGTTAAGCTTTGCTTCTGTTCAGAAGTCCATGAGGAGGAGCTGCCTCTCCCGTACAAGCCCTTCTGCTCAAACTGTTTACAATGGCCAATCAGAATAAAGTTATTGTCAAAAGAAGACAAAAATGGCAAAAAGAATGTATACAAATAAACCATTTCCCAGTTCATGTCTGCCTGCTCTTCAAAGCGAGTTAAAGTGCGAAGTTTTTCCTATGAAAATTAGTTTTCATTCATATGTAAAGTGGAACTAATTACCATCACAAAAACTTCGCACTTAGACTCGCTTTGAAGAGGAGGCAGACACGAACTCGGAAATGGCCTATTGTGAAAATTGGTGTAAATGTGAATCTCCTGCTAAAGGGTTCGTTCTAAAAATACAAAGATACGCGCAAAGGTTGACTCATGGATATAGTGCATAGGTAGCCGCTCCTAGTCATGGGCTCCTGGTCTGTTTTATTTGTGTTCAATTCCCGCGGTGAAGAGGTGTGCATTTAATTAACGCGATGACTCGCTCATACCCGGAAAAAGAAAAAGTTTGGTTTCTGTTCCATCGCGCAGGGGGGACATGAGCCCAAGAGAGGTGTTATTATCGATCAAGACTAGGGAACATTCAGAAAAATTGAGATTCAACGTGACATCTTCTGCGATCAATAGTTATGTGTCGTTCTTCTAAGATTACCTGAGTTTGTTATTTACGAAGCGTTGCTGGTTAAATAGACAAATCAAGATGGCGGTACGAAGGGGATTTGAACTTGGAGCATCTACAAATCCACTTATCCACACTATATGCCTGGGGGGGACTCAAAAGGGAAAGATGAGAATGGAGATGTCATTAAGCCCCGAAATGGTGTTATTTTTTCCCTCTGATTGAAGCAGTCCTTTGGTAACATATATTTCACCTGTTTTAGGAGCTGACAGGTTTTCCTGTGACGTGGAAGAAATGATAGGTCGCCCGATCTCCAGATGGTGGTCCATCTTCTGGAAGTTTATCTCGCCGCTGTCAGTACTGGTTGGTGCAAAAGAAACTTGGTTTCAATGAGTGTTTAGTATCTGACGAGAGAACCAGGGCTGATGCAAATGAAAACAAAAATAAACAAACAAACACGCAACAACAAAAACAAACTCTCTAGCTTCGAGCACCAAAGTCGCACTCCATGAAGGAGTTTTCCAGGAATGCTTGCCCGAAAATACCAACCTCCATGGACTTTCCAACAGGATACTACTAATTTCCGAAGAGCGATTCTGATTAAAACATTTCAGTGTTCGCCCTTGAATAGAATAGACTCCATTCTGTTGCTAAGGAATAAGGGAGTTCCTCGAAGGAGCTGTTGAGCCAATTTGTAGCATGTTGCTGCAGATTACTAAAGGAATATTGGTTTTTCTCAATCCCCAGGGTTCATTCCCCCTCCCCCAGCCCCTTTCCCTATTGTACGTGCTGAAAACTTTGATGGAGAAGGGATACAATAATTGCAGGCTGAATAAGTGAGGAAAAGGCTGGACAACGATGTTAACAAGTTTAACGAGATTGTGCCAAGTGTTTGTCGCGTAGTGTACTTACACCACTTTAAACTTAGAGGACCCTACGGTTGAGATAAGTCTAAAGTAATACCAGAGGTAGAAATATTACATAAGGTTTTCTCGTTTTTTATTTTATTATTTTTTTTATTGACTAGGAATTGGTTTATGTTTTAATTTTCCAGGGTGTTCTTGTGTTCAGTTTGTACAATTATACTGGAATCAAGTACGAAGATTACACTTATCCCCTGTGGGCGGAGATCGTGGGATGGCTCATCACAGCTGCGTCCATTCTCTTAGTTCCACTCCTAATCCTTAAAACTGTTGTAGACATTTGTTATCGGGGACAAGGCGGCGGAGAGATTGCGCAGGTAAACCATGAAAACCCCTAAATTCGCTTTGAGCAGGGTTTGGAATTCACCTTAAATTTATTTTTTTTTTTGTGGAAGAAGTGACACTGTAGATCAGATAACAGGGAGCGTAAGTAAAATCAACTTACCCGGTTGTTGTTCGAGATTTTCTGTGTTTACAGAGAAAGCCGCAAAATTTTCGAACAAAAAGTCACTTTTCAACGAGACACTCTCAATCGCTAAATCAATGAACGCTTTCATTCAATCCTTGGCCTGCACCTGACGTCATACGGCCATGTTGGTGAACTGAACAATAGCGAAAAAGTCCTTTGGGAATTTGGCTCTATTATTTTGCAAAACGCGAATGACATTTTGCTTTTGTTTTGTACTCCAACGTGGCCGTTTAATCACGGGAGTGCAAGCCAAGAATTAATTTATTCGTTTGTTCATTTCTCCATGTACCCTTCTGGACAGGAAACCTCGGCACGGATCTTCCCTATGTCATCCAGAACTTTGGACGAATAATTTAACTCTTAACTAGTTTAAAACCAGCTATAACAAGTTTGAATTTTAACGTCGGCCCTAAGGCGTCTACGCAAATTTCCCTTTCGTAAACGGTCGTTGCCATTTGAAACAGTCGTTGCCATTTCTCAGAACGGTCGTTGCCATTTGAAACGGTCGATGCCATTTGTAACGGTCGCCTACACACTTCACTTCAAAGAAAATTAAAAGAAGCAAACTAAGAAAAAATATTAACAAAAATTAAGACTCGAACTCGGGTTCGGGGTCTTAGCCCTCACCCTAAACAGAACCCTAACCCGAACCCTAACTCATATGACCAGCGAGACACAACTCCCAGTAACAGCAACCTTTTGAGTTCTTAGACCTAATGAGTGTAATTCAGAGCTAAAAAATGGCATCGACCGTTTCAAATGGCAACGACAGTTCTGAGAAATAGCAACGACCGTTTCAAATGGCAACGACCGTTTACGAAAGGGAAATAAGCGGCGTCTACTCTGCTTGCTTGTATTGACATCGTGTCGCGCATACGTGACAGGGCTAGAGGGAAATCAACGAAACCTCTGCCAAGCAGGGTCGTCACCATGTTTCCACAAATCGCAAAAATCCTTTATTTGCAATATAAACCACTAACGGACCACCATAGCTTAGCTTAATATTCGCTCTGACGTAGAGCTAACGCTCGAAACGTCAGCCTACAAATCTTTCATACGGGTGGTTAATTTGCTTTTGTCAACTCGTTTGATAAAACTGAGTTTCCAGGCTCACTTTATTGGCCTCAGACTAAGACTAAGAGGTTCACCTATGTGCTTAGGGCAGTTTTCAAATGACTTCAAGTGATTAGAAACTATGATCTTCGCAGTTATGAACGCAATTTTAGCAGGAGACCGTTACCAGGAGCATCCATCTTCCATATTAACCCTCTGAGTCAACCCTTTCCCCTTATCTTTTTTTCAGAAGCACCTCCCAGAGGGGAGGGGGGGGGGGGAGTAGGGCTTTAGTGGGAGTTTTCACCGTAGCCAATCATTCATAAGAGACCTATGGTCAGCCATTTATTACGTCACATACGTCAAAATATAGTAGTTCTAAAAATAGAAAGATACGGTAAAGGGTTGACTCAAGGGTACAATACGTATGGAAGCTCGGGAAAATGGGCACCTGGTTTTTGAACCCGTGACTTCGCGATCCTGGTGTGAAGCCACTGAGAGTTAAAACTGGCCATTTGATAAAACCGAACATTAATATGTGATTAAAATTGCGTTGATGACTGCGAGAATCATAACATCACTTGATTTCATATTCGCGGTTCAATGTATGAATAGACCTTTTTGCAGATACGGCGGCCATTTTGATTTCTATTGTTTCGG
>NC_090883.1:48449657-48470314 GCF_036669925.1 Montipora capricornis | reverse complement strand
CACTGTGATGGCATGAGCCTATGTGAAATTATAGGTGGCGGAAAGTATCATTTGTTATTGCTGTTATGGGTGTAGAGGATATCGAATTGGGGTCGAACAGATGTGGTGGAAGCCGAAGCAAGTATTTAGTAATTCGAGACGAAAGTCATTTTTTTTTTTGCAATATTTCTTAACTGGATAAACTCTATAACCTCTCTGGAAAATTGTAGAAATACGGAGCAATTATATACCAGCTACGCAAAACCGCTTTGAATTTTGAGGTTCGCATACCATGGGATATCGAAAAAGTCAGTTGTAACGTTTTTTCCGGTTTTGGTTGTCGTCGATGTTTTTTTTTTTTTCGCGCAATTTTCTCTCGCTAATGACCCAATGACGTGCAGACCCCTACGCGGGCAAAACACAATTATTGTTCTTCTTTGTGTGTTACCGCGAAATCGCTTTTTTGCTTGGGCACTTAATTTGCTTTCCTTCGTACAGTGGACCATTAAGAGTCTTTCGTTAAGAACCAGTTCATCACTAAGTTATGAATATTGAAGTTATTTCCGGTTTGCATATCATGAAAAAATAACCCCAAAAAAAGCAAGTTGACACATCAGTAACACCAACCCACTTTGGCCAACACATCACGCCAGCAAGCGCACACTCCATTTCTACCCTTCCACCTTTCTTGCAGTTGTAAAGCCGATGTATTATTACACCTTTTGCTAGAGGATTTTGCAGGGGCGGGCCATCTTAGCCATTTAATCCAATGCGCATGCACCGTGAAATCGACTAGCTGGCCCGTATATCTAGTCCTTCGAGAGCACGAGGCATTTAGCATTGAGGTGAGTCCTTGCTAGAAACCAAAAGAATCACAAGCATCTGTGAATCCGCACAAATCTGTCAGCTTTATGAGAAAGAGATACACTTGTTCGTTTTTTTTAAAAGAAGGGTCAGAGGAAGAGCCTTTTTATTTTTTTCCTTAAATTTTATGCTCACACAACAATCCCTTACCTTTTGGATCCACCCTTCCTCGCACGCTTCAGTGCCGCGTGAAGAACGGCTTTTGCCGCGCTAACCCCTAACCCCAACCCAGCTTAACCACATTTGTTATGTAGAGCTTGGCCGATTTAAAAGCGGTGCCTAAAAACACCGTGGCCTAGTGTGTTTGACTATGCCATGCTGGTGAGGCCTAATAAGGCCACGAACTGCCGCTATCAATGGCTGCCAATGAACCAATGGGAATGGTTGTGCGCATGCGGTGACGTAATGGTCACAATCGAGTTCAGTGTTATGATGAGTTCACTTTTGCTGTTATTACTTTGCAACTAAATGCCCGTTCTTCTTCCCTTTTGTAAAGCGCCTTATTTCCAACAATTTTCCATCTCATGTCCATTCATTTCGATTGCGAAAATGCACAGTTTTTGTAAAGTGTAGTGGGACATATTGGCCACTTGAACCTACATTTTCAATGGCCCTAGCAACATGGTTGCAAAATGTTACATCGGATTGTGTCAGTGTGCATATACAGCTATTTTGATGAAACGGTTTGTCAGAAAAAGTGCACGCGACAATCCTGAAAGGTATTGTGGTGATTTTAAGTGCCACTTGTATTTTCAAAGAAATTTAAACAAGAATCGTAACGGGAGGCCTGTGATATCTGTTCTGCGAGTGGCTGAAAGTATGTTCAAACAGCTAACAGGGTCGTTAGCATCCTGTGTATTGATCATAATCCCCCTATTAAACTTTCGGGATTGTCGCGTGCACTTTAATTCTTGACAAACTTTCTTCGAAATAGCTGTATCCATAGTAAAATGGCAGTTGACGTAATACTAAGTCGAAAATGTATAAAATAGTAGTTACACGTAATGGTTATGAAATTCAAATACTAAGAGTTACGATTAATTACCCTGTATCAGATCAAGCACAGCTGATCCACTACCACCGACAGGATTATATTGTCCACGGTTGCTTGCTTTTCAAAACTCTCAATTTTGTATGGGCCTTTGCACTGCATGCTAGCTACATTGGTAGTTGGGAAGGAGGCTGCTGTCCATGAGATAATTATATAAGGAGGTGAAGTGTCCTCCATTCGATTCTGCAACCTGTTGTATACTAACAAGCATCCAGTTGTTCGAAGGTTGGATATATCGATAGCGCTATCCACTGGAAGAAACCATATATTCACTGGATACTCAATTGGTTTTTGCTAGTGTTTATCCGCTGGATGGTGAGTTTATCAGGTGGATAGCATTATCCACCTTTTCAACAACGGAGACCAGGAGTGTCCTATATAGCTCAGTGGACAGTGGTAAGGTTTTCAGGGCAGATTAAATAGAAACTTGGCTCCCCCCCACCCCCGTCAAAATCAGTGATGGGGAAATGGCCGCGTTTTGGCCTTCACGCGGCTTCATCCTCGATTTAGGGGGAAGGGGGAATTTCCTGTTCCACGTTAATCTGCCCAAGATAGCAATCGGAAGTTCGTAGCTTCCCGGCTGGTCTGCAGAGGAGCTCTCAGCCTTTTTTTCCGAGTATCCTCGAGTTTCCATTGAAAAAATGTCACTGGCTGTAACTTGATGCCTCCTTCCCAAAAGTACGTCCTTTGAAAGCACTTAGCTCCTACTTACAAGGTCTTAAAAAAGCGAAAAAGAAATGAAAAGTCAGTAAATAGCCTTTAGGTCCGCTGGCGCATGGAGGCTGCCAATCGCATTAGCTGGGTAACCTAACTCCTTATTTCCGCCGGAGTAGGAGGTTAACTAATATCACAAAAAATCTCTCATCACGGACGAACTGATCCATTGGTTTAGTCAAAGGTCACGACAACAAGAAGTTTACACAGAGCTGTTCCTTTATTCTTTGCATAGACGAAGCCTAAAGGTAAGAAACGATACGATAATGGCTGGATGACATGCATTTATTTTGTTGTGTACGCCTCAAGAATGATTATCTTGTCTTTCCTGTGATTTTCCATGGCGCAAGTAATCATTTTGCCTCTGCGTTGGTCAACGCAAACGCTTCGTATGATTGCCCTCTTTCCTGGAGAGCAAGTTTTTCTTTGAAAGAAGCCCACGCCATCACGATCTTAGCCTCGGCCTCCATCACATTTAAGCAGTAAAGAAACTGGATCAAATAAATGATTGTCTCCATTGTGTCTGTTGTAAATCATCGAATTGAAAAGAGTAATTGGAGGAGCTAATACACATAACGAGCCAAGTATTAATTTTTTTCTAATTTGCTACCTATCGAGTTTTATTGCTCAAACTGGTTAATGAATTAGCAAGGGGTCATAATTTCAATACAACGAAAAAGTCTCGGTTAACAACAAAGCTCCAGACATGAGCGGATTTTAAGGTCTTACATCGTCTCTTCCTTATTTCGTCAAAAGCTTATGTATCATTTCTTTAGACTTTAAGAATCAGCAAGCGCATGAATGTTCTTAAAAAGGGTTTCCTCGAGGTATGTTAGTCATACAGGCTAACTAAATAACTGCTTTGCTCGATTCTTCACACAAGCAATTTTTTTTTTTGTTAATATTGAATCTTGAAGAAGATATGATAGAATTCCCAGCAATCCGACAATACTATTAACTGCGACGCGAGCCGGATATTCTATTTTTACTGTTTGTTTTCCTAAGCACTCAAATCAATAATCACTGTCTCTTTTTAGATGAAAGTGACATTCTTTTTCAAAAGAAAATTAAGGCCGTCTTTTATGGAAGAGAGCTCATAGAGTATCGCACATTAATGCGAGTTCTCTCGCATTCGATTTTCATTTGTATTGGAAACTCAAGTTTATCGTAAAAATCTTCATGCCTTTCATATATTGCCTGCGTATCAGTTCCTGCAAAAAGCTATAAACAATATTCCGTGGTTTTGCCTCTTTAAAAATGCTGTCGTCTTCTATTCAGGGGTGACTGATTCTTATGTCTTTTGTGAGGGTGGCCGGGGGCATGGGCGGTGCTAGAAGGGATTCACCACCTCTATTGAAACAAAATTCGATGTGGTACGGAGAATCTTGAGCTTTTTTTGAGCAGTTGAATACTCTGAGGTATAGTGCAGACCCTACAAGTCTTACCTCTTGATCTTACAACTGTACGATGGAATGGTTCACAATATTAAATCAGTATAGAGTTGCCACTCAAAACAGCGCTAATGCAATTATTTATATCCTTTACCTTCGGCTGTCTTTAGTCAATTGATGACCCGCATGAAAAAGATTCTAGCAACAGCGTCGTATCACTGGGCCGGGCCGGTATTTTTAGTGTTCTCCTGCGTATGCATTTACCTTCGGTTGTGCCAGAGGCACCAAAAAACCTTGAACAAAGTTTTGATTCGAACGTGCAGAGAAACTGAAATTTTAAAACCCATATCGTGGCTTCTCAGTTTGCGACGTTAAATCGAGAATAGACCCATGACTCTCACAACACGGTCGTGTGTCCATATTACTGCTAGGTTTCATAGCTTTGCGCTTCTTTCCCTGCAGATAAAAAGCGACATTTTGAGGTAAGAAAGGTCAAACATGTTTACTTTTGAGGGGAGATTAATATTGCAGACGAAAAATATTTGAGTTTCGGTGCACTTTAACAGTTCATCACGTTTTTTTTAAAAATCTGCTTCTGTTTTTGTGTTTTTGTTTGTGTTGTCATCTCGTTGTATGTCTACAGTTCATCATGTTATAAATGGGCAGCGAGGAATCGTTCGTTAATTAAGATCTACACTTGAAAGCTTTTTCCTTGACAAGTTTTCCCGTGTAGGAAAAAATGGAAAAATACCATGTATCAGTTTTTCCTCAATAACTTTCCTCGTTCGATTCTAATTTGATCAAGGAAACTTGACAAGACGTTCTTCATCCCTCGGAGTCCTGGGCGGGAGTAAAAGGCGCCGAAAGTTTTTCAAGATCGGGCGAAAGCAAAACTCTTGCGTTTATTTTCCTCCACACCTACTCACTTCACGTGAGTTTCCGAAGATGAAAGCTCCTTGGTGTAAAAGTAATATACACTTGGTCTAGTATCGGCACTAGTAATATTGTCCTAGTAAAGTTTCCGTGTTGAAAATATCCATGTTAGTCTTTGGACGAGAGAAATTATCAAGGAAAAAGTTGTCATATTTTTCTGTTTGCACCTCAAAGGAGAACTTGTAAAAGAAAACTTTCGTCGTCTTTTCCCGCCGCCCTGTCTGACTGCCACCTCGTTTCCAACAATGGGTGTTTCACAGAAGATGTGGACCTCATCTCAAGGGGAGATGTTAACAGTTTGGAACGTTTGCCAAGGGCACTTAAGCTGGTTGAGGAAAACTTGCTTTAGGTGTTATGGACAATTTTTTTGGGGGGTTAGTGGGACTGTCAAAGCAAACTGTTTTGTTTGCCCACGAATTAATGGCTTCCTCTAACAAGCATCAGGAGTTTCGCGTTTCCGGTCGGGTAGCAATGCATCATGGGATACAAAGTGAGCGGCCAATTAAGTAAAAAAGGGAAAATGAAGAGATCTTCGTACTGGTGTTTGAAACAAAAAGGAGAGAAAAGGTGGTAGAAGGGAGAATATGTCTACATTCACGTCGATAAATGGAAAAGTCAGAGAGTTTGGGAAGAGGGAGAGCTTCAAATCAACTCTTGAGGCATTTTAGTTGCTATTTTGTTTTTGCCGTTGTTTTTCATATCAAAAGAAAACGTTAAATAATCTGTGCTTATACTGGGCCATCTTACAACTCACGTCTATGTCCTATGTCCTAGTTACATCTGTGATCTGCTTTTAGTGTATAAGCCCACACGGAATAAACGATTGTTGGATAGGAACCTCTTTTAGTCGAGGCTCAAATGTCGCGGTGATCGTGCTTTCTCGGTCTGTGCTCCTTGAGTCTGGAACACCCTTCCAAAGAATATTAAACGTAGTTCTAATCTTGTTACTTTCAAGCGTAGTTTAAGAGCCTAGCTTTTAAAGCGTCATTTTATTGAATAATTAACAATTATTCCATGAGCGCGCGCGGATATGAGATGGTAAATAGCCAACGATGCGCGTAACGCCGAGTTGGCTATAACCATTCTCATATCCAACAAGCGCGAATGGGATAATTGTTTTATTAAATTCCTTAAACTCTCAAAATTTGAAAGTACGAAATACGCCGGAGCGAAAAAAGCGAGAGCATCCGAGCGAAAAGAAAAAAAATTGATGAAGATGCGATGTTGTGTAATACCTTGTGGTCAGACAGACGTAGGCTCATTACAAAAACATTTCTTGCCTTTTCACGTAGTACTTTTGAAAGTCGGAATTGATCCAAACTTTCCACATTTTTTTTTCTTTTTTGGCTTTATTCAAAGAGAAATTTCGCTTTCCGGCAAAAAAAAATAAATTTATTCTTGTTATACCTTGATTTATCCTCGTTTTAATTTTTTACCTTATTTACCTTTTACTTTGAAGCGCCTTAGACTGAGCTTTTGGATAGGGCGCTATAGAAATTGTCCTATAATTATCATTTTTAAGTCTCTCACGTGCACATAGATCGTGCCAATCTGTTTTACATCTTCGACCACTTTAACCTTTCGGCTAGTATTGCTCAAGTTCGTTGATATCTCGGTCAGCCTATATCTTTAGCAAGCTTTCATTCCGATCAGAGAAAGTCTTTTTCAAAGGTACGCACGAGTTGATTACGCGAATCGTAAATGTGCATTGGAGCCGAATATATAGGGAAGGTAATGAAGAGGCCATTCTCCTATAAGGCCAAGACCTGGGACACCCTTTCGATTTAATTTTATACCAAACGAAACCTTAGCGCGGCTTGTTCTTTTCCTAGACATGCATTCTCGCGAAGATGCGGCATCAGTCACGTTCACTTTGGAAAGGCTACCTGAACATCATCAGGCAAAACCTGTCTTCGTTGTTCAACCAGGCCGAGATCGTTGGAGCAGGAAGATCGAGTTTCTCTTGTCTTCCATCGGATTTTGTGTCGGTTATGGAAACATCTGGAGATTTCCTTACGTCTGTTTTAAAAACGGAGGAGGTGAGCCATTGGCAGATTCTAGGGAACGTAACCGGGGAACTGAATGTTTTATAAACGAAAAGATTTTCTCTCTGAGAGTCGTTTGTGTGTGAATCTAGCCTAAGTGCATCATTCATCTAACTACTTAAGAACGAGAAGAAACGCAATAATCAAAATTAAAAGGTTACATTTAAGTTAAATCTTTTTCATTCAATGAAATGTTTAATTTCTTTTCAAACTGAGGCACTCATTCAGCGGAGGGGACTTTGTTGCAAAGAACATATCCCTTGTATTGTTAGCTCCCTTTAGCAGATTCAATCGTTGGTCTGGGAGCATGACAATTTTATTGTGGAATTCTTAGATGCCAGAAGTAGGAGTCTGAAGGGCTGTGATGCCAAGATAACATCTCTTGTAAAAAAATTGTAAATACCAGCTGCAATCGATCAATCAATCGATCGATCAATCAAATCAATCAATCAATCAATCAATCAATCAGCTAAAGCTAATCGTTTAAATTGACTACGTCAATTGTGTTAATTTGCACGTACTCATTTTTAGGTGCATTCTTGATCCCCTATTTTTTGTTTTTGGTGATATGCGGGATACCGATTTTATTCCTTGAACAATGCGTTGGACAGCTAACACAGTCAGAGCCTGTGCATGCGTGGAACAAGCTTTGTCCGCTCCTTAGAGGTAAGGCTTTCGTTACAGCTTGATTAGTTCAATCTGATTACTTTTAACGAAAGAAAAATGACAAAGCTTTGAGACACAAATGCGGCATTGTGTACCACTCTTTTCTGCAATTGGAATTAGCAGTGCCACCTTCAAAGAATGGGTAGTTGTCCACTGAATCCATAATGAATTGGAATTTGGATATGTTTCTTTTCTTTTTTTTTTTTTTAAGAGAAGGAAAACTCTCTTGAACCAGGGCAGAAATCAAAACTGAATTGAAGACGGGTCACCTAGCAAAACGACGACGGAAAGAGAGTGCGCCCATCGCAATGCCAACCCATCAGGATTAGCACAACATTCATTTTATGATTCATTAAGATTCATACAACCTTCTCATCTGTCACTTGTACTGTACCTGGTAAGATTTTAAATGTGTCTTTTTAGGAATCGGTTTTGCCAGCATTGCAGTCTCATTTCTGGTGTCAATCTACTACAACGTGATCATTTCGTGGTCCATGTTCTATTTCTTTCAAGCTTTTAACGAGAATATTCCTTGGGTTGGTTGTCTTCATCCATGGAACACACCGAACTGTTACGTACGCAATGCTTCAAACATTAACTCCTCTGGTGACTCTGGCGTGTCCTCAAGCAGGGAATTCCTTGTGTAAGTTGTATGTACATATCAGGAACCCATGACCCGGATCCTACAACTCTACTGTGTTCGTGTAACGGCGTTTTTAAAGACCGATTTATTTTTAGATTGAATTTCCCGCGAATGAGACTCTCACAGGAGCCCGATGACCAATTACAAGAAATTAATATATACATGAACTTTTGGATCAGTGCGCGTTTAACGTCAAAAGGATGTTACTCTCTTGAGCAAATGTGTACCCTCAAAGTTTTGTATCTCTTGGCAATTATGTAGATGTAAAAACTAAAACCCTCATCAAAATCTTTTACACCACAACTCGAAATGTCATAGAGCTGATAGTCATTGGACAGAGTACTGTCCAACGTGCTGCATACCCCGCTCACAAAGAATTCTAGTTATGTGTCAAACCAAACGCACAAAGCAAAATAGAAACTATTATTATTATCATTACTATTATTGTTATTAATATTATTATTATTATTATTATTATTATTATTATTTTTATTATTATTATTATTATTATTTAGAATTGTTAATGTTATGAGAGCTTTTTCTATCTTTGCAAAACACCCGAATTATGTCGTTAAGTGGATCAACTGTCTTACAAGACGTTATCACGTCATCACCCTTCAGAATCTAATAAGAAATTTAATTTATTTTCTTTGAATGTCGGGGACACTAATTCTATGGGAGAAAATCCATTTATAAGTTCGCTGTTAAACTTTCAGCGTGATTTTTTTTTTCACTTTACTAGTATTTTGCCCGCTTTGTCTCTTAGATGATTGACAATTTCTTACACCTATATGTACTTTTAATTTATCAGAGAGGAGGTTTTGAAGATTTCCAGCGGGATAGGAGAACCAGGTCCTCTGAACGTACCGATCACCATCAGCTTGCTGGTGGCCTGGGTGTTAGTGTATTTTTGCGTATGGAAAGGAGTGCGAACGATAGGAAAGGTGATCATGTGACTGATCTTATTGAGATAGTAAATGTATACGAAGGATGTGTTCCTTCGGAATGGTCTCGAAAGCTTAGTGTTGAAAGGGAACGCGGATCTATCTCCGTGTGTAGGGGTGAGATTACTGAAGCAAGCTAATAATACATACCCAGCGCCCCGGCGTTCGCGAACGGCAGTGCACAACCTCTATTTATTTGAGTAAGGGGGTTATCACAGAGCGAGTTATTTTCAGACGTTCTCGGCCAATCATTAAGCCTTACATAATGAAATATTACCCGTAGAGATTAGGGAACTTAACGAGACATTTTCGAGCCACGGACAGAAACCGGAAGTGAACGTTTCGCATGCCAGGGCAGCAGCCAATTTTTTGTCGCCACCCAAAATAAGCCCTTCGAAGTTTATACATTTACGAATATGATGGATTGTCACCCTACCTGATTAACCCGGGTCAGTAGGGCGAGGCAAGTTATGAACACCTCGCCCTGCTCATGAAGTTCAGTAAGAGATACAATACATACTTAATTGACCGCTCCCCATAGGGGCTTTTCAGGGCCAACGAAACACAATTAACGAAGCGACGGAACACAACAACAACAACTGTTAAGAATCCCAACTGACCGGAGGCAAACCAGTTGGCTGTTTACAAGTGAAGCTGGGAGGTTGAACCAGGGACTACCAGGATCAAATTCAACGAGTGGTCAGAGCGGGTCTTGAAACCGGGATATCCGGATCTCAAGGCAAGCGACCTTATCACTGGGCCACACTGCCTCCTGAAGAGATCAGAAAAATGAATGTTTGATATTATCCTGATAATTATTTCATTTCGGTCACAAGTGATACTGACAAAATTTGACGATTTTGCAATTCTTACCCTTGATAGGTTGCGTACGTGACAACAACAGCGCCGTACGTGGTCTTGATAATACTTTTCTTCAGAGGAGTCACTTTACCCGGAGCAAAAGATGGACTTCTTTTCTATCTCGTGCCTTCCTGGGAACGACTAGGAGATCCGCAGGTATTATCGTCCAACTAGGTACACTCTATCCTCACGGAATCATTGAACGCCTCTTATTACATTAATATATTCACAAATTCATGTTACCATATTTCCACCAATGGCTAACCTCCACACCCTCATAAAAACCAACGACACCCACAATTCCTCTATTCGCTCTGACGAAGGGCTAACGCTCGAAATGTCAGCTTTCCAAATCGTTCACGGGTGTAATTCGACTTTTATCAACACGTTTGATAAAACCAAACCTTTTCTGTTTCACTCTCCCACCGACGCAGCACCACAGTTTCTTTAGAAACTAGAAGTGTGTTATATTTGATGCCATGATATGAATAAGAGCTTATTATTGGCTAATAGAGGGGATCAAAAACGGCATTTTAACCAGCTAACTTCTTTGGCTAGCACGGCTTAGCTCTTGAGATTACAGTAAAATCAATGGTAACTTTCTCGAGCTCGTCGACTCGCGCTCGTTTTCCCGCCTTAAGCGCCGGCTGCATGCTCTTTTGTGTAATGATTGGCCAATTTAATTGTCCTGTCATTCAGCTGCTATTGGTCAAAAAAGGTGACCTGTTTTTTCAGTCTCAGGCACTCAAATAAAAATTTATCCATTCATTATTCGAGGATTTTTTTTCTTTTTCTCGTTTTTAGGTATGGATTGACGCAGCAGCTCAGGTCTTGCTCTCTTTAGCGATGGGGATGGGTGTCAACCTTACGTTTGCCAGTTACAACAACAAGCAAAACGACATAATGAAGTGAGAGTTAACTTGAAGCTTTTATGAAAAATAAAATTCTAGAGAGCAAAAATATAGAGGGTTTCAGATGAAGCCCAGAACTGAGAAAGAGAAAACTGAGTAGAAATAACGTCTGTGGACGAGCTCAGGTTTACAGAAAAGGAACATAAGAAAACTGGGCAAAACCATGAGCTTTGTTCCTCCTGCGTTGAATTATAGCCTCGGAAATTTCTCTGCCGTTGCGTGTGAAAGAACAACATCAAGTCATCATATAGAGCCCGGAATGCGCAGAGAGCCGGCATGCTCAGAAAACCCTTTTGCGGCAGACACTCAGCCGTACTCTGCACGGTTAAATAACTCGTTTATGGTATGTAAATCGATTCGATTTCGGGGATGGCTTTTAACAGAAGACAATTTTCAAGATCTTGCCAACTTAGCAATATTGTAATGCTTGTATATTATAGGGACGCTTTTGTAATCTCTATCGCAAACAGTGCGACGAGTGTGTTTGTTGGATTTGCTATTTTCTCGATCCTGGGGTTTGTTGCCGGGCAGCAGGGAAAAGGCATCGAGGACATTGCATCTCAAGGTATGTAAATTTTGATCAATAAGGATGTTAACAAAACATAGGACAAGAAGTTCTCACCTGAGTTCAAAAATGTGGGTCCGAAAAAAACAATTTTTATAACTTCATACGGCCGGGAGGGGGGCAGAGTCGGGACGTTTCTTCTTGCTGCTTCTGAGGCTGGCAATGGATTAGACGCCGACAATAAATACTCTTGAGCCAGTAAACGACACAAAAAATGCTATTCGCAATTTTTATTGTGTCGGGAATTAATAGGGGGAGGTAGCTTTCTCCCAATTTCAGTCATTAGTGAATAGAAAATGTTTAACAGGTAGATTCAGGGTTTCAACGAGATCACCTGACCTTCGGTCAAGTTTTCAAGCAATTACTTTTTTGTTTTCGAAGGTCCTGGATTCGTATTCATTGCCTTCCCGGCAGCCTTGGCGCAGCTACCTATACCTCATCTGTGGTCGGTGTTGTTTTTCGTCATGTTGATCACGTTAGGGCTCGACAGTCAGGTAAATAAATAAACTTAAGGCCTGGGCACAGGGGCACCCAACGAGAATATAGTTCAAAATCACTTAAACATAGCATCGTTGAACGTATTTTAGTATTTAAACGGTAGATATAGGCATATTTTTATCCTCTAAAAATTTTTCATCTGTTCGGATTCCCTAGCTGAAAGTCTAGTGATCCGAAAATAATAGGGATCAAAACTTACCTTTTCGAAATTTTCAGCCAGAAAAATGGCTCCCGAAAATTCTAGGTGACCTTTTTAGGGTAAAGATCCATTACAAAAGGGCAATTATACCGTGTTTTAGATGTTCGAAAATCCTAGGACAGGCAGGCAAGCAAGGAATTTTACAACAAATGTTCCGAAAATTCTAGATCTCAAATCGTCTTCCGAACAGATATTTTCCGAAAATTGACGTTGGGTATCCCTGTGGGCAAACAACGTCAACATTTGCTTCAACATCCGTACGATTTTGTTTTTGCCTCCTTCTCCTCCCGCGTTTATACTTTGCTTCTACAACCATTCAACATTTCTTTTGTTTTCGCAAATGTTAAATGAAGTTGAAGCAGTTTACCCCTCCCTTCCGTCAACATGTTTGTGCACGTATCCATAGTAACAAGCGCGGCTGCAGCCTGGGACTGAATACAAGGCCTTTCGTGATTTTGTTGAATCAAATGTTGTGATGTGCACGTTTCCCAAGTTTACCCACTCCATATGTCAACATCGTTCAACATCATTCAACAAAATCAAATGGATGTTAAAACAAATTTTGAAGCAGTTTGCAGGGGCCTTTGGTTGTCTGAAATGGTTTAGCTAGTGCTGGAAAGGGTTAATGAAGTTTTGACAAGTGCCCCTGTCCCCAGGGGCGTTCAATTCCCATACTACAACACAGCTTAGTTTCAGAGACCGGGCCAAGCAACGAAAATACCTTTCGAAACCACAACGATAACAATGAACTATGTGCTACATTGTACTAACTTACAATTAGCTGGAATGTTCTATTTTAGCAGAAAATCAGTCTAAAATTAGTTACGCGTAAGAAAACTCTCCTGGTATTTGTGAGGGGCCCATGGAAAACTTCTAAAAGAAGTCGTACTAATAAGACGTCCCTATTCTGAGGATTTTCATTACTAACAGTGTTAGGGTGCATTTCCTACTGCTTATGGAAATTATAGTATTTTTAATTTTGTTTTTCAGTTTGGTAAGGTTGAAATGCTTGCAGCATGTGTAATCGAACAATTTCCACGCTTCTTGAGCCGCTTCAGGGAGATGGTTGTGCTGCTTATTTGTGCCATACTTTTCGCGCTTGGTCTTTCCTGTGTGACTCATGTAAGTGAAGTGCTTGTCTTGGTTATAATGGCCGTTTTTTACACTAGAGACGGATTACCCGTCTACATAATCCGTCTTCAGTGATGTGAAAATGGGACGGTGTTCAATTAGGATAATCCGTTGATTATCCGTCTGTTTAAACGGATTTTGAAAACGTAGTAACTGTCTAAGACGAATAATTCGCCTTGAATTCACATCAGACGGATGAACTTGTCTCTCTCTTTTTTTTTTTTTTTTTGCCGGAAAAGCCTTGAACTAGAAAGAATGCAATTTTCTTTGGGAAGTGAAACGTGGCGCCCAAAGCTGTTCAAGCCAAACGCCAGAAGGAATCGAAAGATAAACTTTTCGAGTTTTCTTTTCCTTGACATGAAGTAAACGATGGCCGCCAGTTTTAATGAATCGGTAGCCGCGCCTGAGCTTCAAAGGCACGCTCTATCTGTCTGATGTGAATCAGGGACGAGGCAAATTTAAACTGTGTATCCGTCTCGAATTCACACTTAGATAGGAAATGTATCAGACGGGCTATCCGTCTAAACGGTTTTAGGGTAGAAATAGAGAATGGTCGTTCTTATACTAGAGAAGCGTAACCTGTCCAGAAGAATTATGCGTCTCTCATGTTATTCGTCTAGAGTAAAGATGGGGAAACTATACAAGACGCATAATTTGTCTGGGACGAACCTAATTGGGCAAACATTTCTTTCTGCGTCTGTTAACTATCCAGTTTAGAGCGTTTTCAAAGACGCCTTAGAAAGTTTTTCAGTTATCTTCAAAAATGCCAAAGGGCAGCAGATTTGTACTAGTAAAGCATTGTAGGTTTACATGTAGATGTTGCGGATCAAATCCGGTCTCAGGTTAGGTTAATAGGTTAATTTCATTGTGAACCTCGTAGGATGAATATGCACTTTACTTAGTTTAAATCAGCTATCTCTTCCCGTCGTCAACTTTGCTTAGCTTCCTAGTAAGTCTATGTTGTGATAAACTGGGACCAACTGAGGCATTTCATCTAAGGTCTGTGTTTCTCTTTTCTCAGGGTGGTGTTTACGTCATTAGGTTGCTTGAGTTTTTCTCAGCTGGTGTGTCCCTCTTTTTCATCGTACTTTTAGAGCTGATCGTTGTTGGGTGGATTTACGGTAAGTTAAGCTTTGCTTCTGTTCAGAAGTCCACGAGGAGGAGCTGCCTCTCCCGTACAAGCCCTTCTGCTCAAACTGTTTACAATGGCCAATCAGAATAAAGTTATTGTCAAAAGAAGACAAAAATGGCAAAAACAATGTATACAAATAAGCCATTTCCGAGTTCATGTCTGCCTGCTCTTCAAAGCGAGTTTAAGTGCGAAGTTTTTCTTATGAAAATTAGTTTTCATTCATATGTAAAGTGAAACTAATTACCATCACAAAAACTTTGCACTTAGACTTGCTTTGAAGAGGAGGCAGACATGAACTCGGAAATGGCCTATTGTGAAAATTGGTGTAAATGTCAATCTCCTGCTAAAGGGTTCGTTCTAAAAATACAAAGATACGCGCAAAGGTTGACTCATGGATATAGTGCATAGGTAGCCGCTCCTAGTCATGGGCTCCTGGTCTGTTTTATTTGTGTTCAATTCCCGCGGTGAAGAGGTGTGCATTTAATTAACGCGATGACTCGCTCATACCCGAAAAAAAAAGTTTGGTTTCTGTTCCATCGCGCAGGGGGGACATGAGCCCAAGAGAGGTGTTATTATCGATCAAGACTAGGGAACATTCAGAAAAATTGAGATTCAACGTGACATCTTCTGCGATCAATAGTTATGTGTCGTTCTTCTAAGATTACCTGAGTTTGTTATTTACGAAGCGTTGCTGGTTAAATAGACAAATCAAGATGGCGGTACGAAGGGGATTTGAACTTGGAGCATCTACAAATCCACTTATCCACACTATATGCCTGGGGGGGACTCAAAAGGGAAAGATGAGAATGGAGATGTCATTAAGCCCCGAAATGGTGTTATTTTTTCCCTCTGATTGAAGCAGTCCTTTGGTAACATATATTTCACCTGTTTTAGGAGCTGACAGGTTTTCCTGTGACGTGGAAGAAATGATAGGTCGCCCGATCTCCAGATGGTGGTCCATCTTCTGGAAGTTTATCTCGCCGCTGTCAGTACTGGTTGGTGCAAAAGAAACTTGGTTTCAATGAGTGTTTAGTATCTGACGAGAGAACCAGGGCTGATGCAAATGAAAACAAAAATAAACAAACAAACACGCAACAACAAAAACAAACTCTCTAGCTTCGAGCACCAAAGTCGCACTCCATGAAGGAGTTTTCCAGGAATGCTTGCCCGAAAATACCAACCTCCATGGACTTTCCAACAGGATACTACTAATTTCCGAAGAGCGATTCTGATTAAAACATTTCAGTGTTCGCCCTTGAATAGAATAGACTCCATTCTGTTGCTAAGGAATAAGGGAGTACCTCGACGGAGCTGTTGAGCCACTTTGTAGCATGTTGCTGCAGATTACTAAAGGAATATTGGTTTTTCTCAATCCCCAGGGTTCATTCCCCCTCCCCCAGCCCCTTTCCCTATTGTACGTGCTGAAAACTTTGATGGAGAAGGGATACAATAATTGCAGGCTGAATAAGTGAGGAAAAGGCTGGACAACGATGTTAACAAGTTTAACGAGATTGTGCCAAGTGTTTGTCGCGTAGTGTACTTACACCACTTTAAACTTAGAGGACCCTACGGTTGAGATAAGTCTAAAGTAATACCAGAGGTAGAAATATTACATAAGGTTTTCTCGTTTTTTATTTTATTATTTTTTTTATTGACTAGGAATTGGTTTATGTTTTAATTTTCCAGGGTGTTCTTGTGTTCAGTTTGTACAATTATACTGGAATCAAGTACGAAGATTACACTTATCCCCTGTGGGCGGAGATCGTGGGATGGCTCATCACAGCTGCGTCCATTCTCTTAGTTCCACTCCTAATCCTTAAAACTGTTGTAGACATTTGTTATCGGGGACAAGGCGGCGGAGAGATTGCGCAGGTAAACCATGAAAACCCCTAAATTCGCTTTGAGCAGGGTTTGGAATTCACCTTAAATTTATTTTTTTTATGGAAGAATTGACACTGTAGATCAGATAACAGGGAGCGTAAGTAAAATCAACTTACCCGGTTGTTGTTCGAGATTTTCTGTGTTTACAAAGAAAGCCACAAAATTCTCGAACAAAAAGTCACTTTTCAACGAGACACTCTCAATCGCTAAATCAATGAACGCTTTCATTCAATCCTTGGCCTGCACCTGACGTCATACGGCCATGTTGGTGAACTGAACAATAGCGAAAAATGGCCGTCTAATCACGGGAGTGCAAGCCAAGAATTAATTATTCGTTTGTTCATTTCTCCATGTACCCTTCTGGACAGGAAACCTCGGCACGGATCTCCCTGTGTCATCCAGAACTTTGGACGAATAATTTAACTCTTAACTAGTTTAAAACCAGCTATAACAAGTTTGAATTTTAACGTCGGCCCTAAGGCGTCTACGCAAATTTCCCTTTCGTAAACGGTCGTTGCCATTTGAAACAGTCGTTGCCATTTCTCAGAACGGTCGTTGCCATTTGAAACGGTCGATGCCATTTGTAACGGTCGCCTACACACTTCACTTCAAAGAAAATTAAAAGAAGCAAACTAAGAAAAAATATTAACAAAAATTAAGACTCGAACTCGGGTTCGGGGTCTTAGCCCTCACCCTAAACAGAACCCTAACCCGAACCCTAACTCATATGACCAGCGAGACACAACTCCCAGTAACAGCAACCTTTTGAGTTCTTAGACCTAATGAGTGTAATTCAGAGCTAAAAAATGGCATCGACCGTTTCAAATGGCAACGACAGTTCTGAGAAATAGCAACGACCGTTTCAAATGGCAACGACGCGTCTACTGCTTGCTGTATTGACGTCGTGTCGCGCATGCGTGACAGGGGATCCGTACCGGCAGAGGTTCCTTTCCTTCTCGATGGCTAGAGGGAAATCAACGAAACCTCTGCCAAGCAGGGTCGTCACCATGTTTCCACAAATCGCAAAAATCCTTTATTTGCAATATAAACCACTAACGGACCACCATAGCTTAGCTTAATATTCGCTCTGACGTAGAGCTAACGCTCGAAACGTCAGCCTACAAATCTTTCATACGGGTGGTTAATTTGCTTTTGTCAACTCGTTTGATAAAACTGAGTTTCCACGCTCACTTTATTGGCCTCAGACTAAGACTAAGAGGTTCACCTATGTGCTTAGGGCAGTTTTCAAATGACTTCAAGTGATTAGAAACTATGATCTTCGCAGTTATGAACGCAATTTTAGCAGGAGACCGTTACCAGGAGCATCCATCTTCCATATTAACCCTCTGAGTCAACCCTTTCCCCGTATCTTTTTTTCAGAAGCACCTCCAAGAGGGGAGGGGGGGGGGGGGGTAGGGCTTTAGGGGAGTTTTCACAGTAGCCAATCATTCATAAGAGACCTATGGTCAGCCATTTATTACGTCACATACGTCAAAATATAGTAGTTCTAAAAATAGAAAGATACGGTAAAGGGTTGACTCAAGGGTACAATACGTATGGAAGCTCGGGAAAATGGGCACCTGGTTTTTGAACCCGTGACTTCGCGATCCTGGTGTGAAGCCACTGAGAGTTAAAACTGGCCATTTGATAAAACCGAACATTAATATGTGATTAAAATTGCGTTGATGACTGCGAGAATCATAACATCACTTGATTTCATATTCGCGGTTCAATGTATGAATAGACCTTTTTGCAGATACGGCGGCCATTTTGATTTCTATTGTTTCGGAAGACATTATGGGATGCTCAGGGGGCAAATTAGTATGTATTTGCCCCCTGGGCATCACATAATAGCTATTTGAAACAATAGAAATCAAAATGGCCGCCGTATCTGCAAAAAGGTCTATTCGTATATCATTTAATTTCGTTCGTTGTTTCAAATGACTGTCGAAATTAATTACGAGATTGCAATTGCCAAGTTTGGTGATTGGTTCAAAAATCTCTCGCCAATTTATTAACCAATGAAAAGGAAACCCATAACCAATTTTTCCCGCGCTTTAAGCAAGTTAAATGGAATTGCGCGCTATTAATTCAGATTGGTTCACTGCACTGTTTGCATCTACTGTTATTGGTCGAAGTGATTACCTTGGTATTTCTTTTATGACATTCAATTGAAAACCGATCTATTGTAGAAGAGTCCGGCTCTCCTTAAACTAAGTCACTTGGTTTTATTTGATTGACGTCCTTCTAAGAGAAATAGGTTGGCGTTGGATCTTTGATTAGTGTCCGTGTGTTTGCACCTTAAAATTAACTTTTTTTTTTAAGGAGACTGTGCGTAAGAATGCGCATGACAGTTGAAAGAACGCGTCATTAACCCAGTTTTTTGTACTTTTAATCTCCTTTCAGAATCTCCATGAAGCCATATTTGTGCCAGACGAAATTCGCGCATCGAACTTAAAGCATACTGAAGCGGGTTCACTCTCCCCTGTGTATTTAAGCGCCTAACTACTTGGTGGACAAAAAGGAAAAAATCATTTTACGCCTTTTCTGCGCAAATAGCGTTTGCGTGAAAAATGCTGATCCACGCCATGTGCACTGAGTATACTGAGTGCTTTCATTAATAACACAGAATTGATGGCAAATACAGCCTGGGTTCGCCGTGACCCAAATCTCGTGACTTCAACGAAAAGCAAACAGGAAGACTTTTCTTCACAGATACCTGTCCTGTACATGCAAATTACAGTATCCTTGCCTGTTGTAAGGGTTGCATTCACCACGTTATGACTAACACCTGTTCTTGACGAAAAATTTTTTTTTAAACTTTAAGTTTAATTAAATTCCTCCAATCCATAAAGCCATACATATAACTTACAAACTGTATAGGGTAATATCAGAAACATAGTTACCAAAAACGTATCTATGAATTTACACGGAGAGGACAGGGGTACATCTAGTAATCTAATACTGTGTCCCTTAAAGTTTCTATCTTCTATCACCTCAACACAATTTTCCTCTTTATTTATTCTCCGAAATCGTTCCAAATACATCGTTTTGTTTTAGAGTCTTTGATTGAAATTTCGCTATTGTTATTGCGTTCGAAAAACGGGAAAAGTGGTCATACTTTGATCCATAACCGAGCAATGAAGGGGAATGGGTTCGATACCGGGTTAACGTCACAGACTACCACTGCTTTGCATTGAGATAGTTCTAAACGTCACCTTGGTATCGAACCTATTCCCCTTCATTGCTCGGTTATTGATGACCACTTTTCCCGTCTCTTAAAGCCAATTACAAAGTGAAATTTCAATCAAAAGGTCCTATAAACAACACGATGTAATTGGGACGATTTCGGAGAATAAATAATGTGGAAAAGTGTATTGAGGTGATAGGCTCTTTAACTCCGTAATTTATTCAATCATCATGCAAGTACTAAATAATCTAAACAATGTACTAAAAGAACAAAATAGAAATAAGGAAATAGATAAAAAAAAAAAGAAGAGGAAATGGAGAAAAGAGCAGTAAAAATCAAGACTGGAAATAATTAAAGATGACAGGATATGGAGCAAATGCATATAATAATAATTAATTCTAAGCAGCATTCTTTATTTTCGAATTCCCCATAATACACTTTGTTTGCCCCCCAAATTTTGCATAAACTATTGTTTTCAAATGCTCTTGGGGACACTGCATATTCCAAAGAGCATTTGAAACCAATGGTTTATGCAAAATTTGGGGGGCAAACAAAGTGTATTATGGGGAATTCGAAAATAGAGAATAGTGATACTAAAGTGCCGTAATCCTCGAAACGCGTAGGCTCCACGCTGAAGTCAGATTTTGAATCCTGAAAACGATGGTAGCAGTCGTTCCAGTATGGTACAGCTTTTGATTGAAACCAATTTGGCTGCTTATCAGTGAGTATAATCGTTTAAGAGTCATTTTAAACGATGCCTACTTCCTGAAACGGCGACAAATCAGGAAGACATTGGGAAACTAAAAAGTCAACATCCAAATGTGTTATTCAATAACGTCTCACGATTCACAATGGTGTCGCAAATCAGGACTTTTCGACCGCCATACTGCTCCTCATCACTTAACGGTGAAAAACCAAATTAACGTGAGCACCTCAATAAAAAATACAACCGAACCAAAGATTTATAAATGAAGATCATTTCACATAGCTCATGAAATTGTATGTGTCTTTTGAACTATAAAGTACACTTTAGGCCAAAATGCTCATTCAATAGCCCTT
>NC_090883.1:48437157-48444657 GCF_036669925.1 Montipora capricornis | reverse complement strand
TATAGTTTATCTAAGTACAATGATGATGGTGATTATGAAATTATTATAAGAAGACAAAAGTGGGTTATTCATTGACAGGTCTGCAAAACTTATGACCCTGAACACATGTTGAAGTGGTGTAAGAATATACTAAATTAGGTTACTGAGAATGAGATTGGCCTTGGTCAGAATTCTTTGGGAAATGAAGGTGCGAACAGGTAAGATAGGAAAACACTCTGGAATGGATATAGCAATCTTTGAGAGGAGAGCAAGACAATAAATGTGCCATACCCTTTTCACATCCAAGTTGTTGAATAGGAGGGTGAGGAAGTAGCCAAATGCCAGGATCTACAATGAGAACTAAAGAGGATATTGAGTTGAGGTGGCAGTGATTCCTTCAGTTATACGAACTTTGAGAACAAAGTTAGTAGAGGGGAGAGAACCATCTCAAAATCAGAACACTATGAGCCTGACAGTCTCCTAGCAGCTACTAGGATTTTAAGGATTTTATATAGACATGTTAAGTTTCGTGTAACACCTTTATTCGAGTACACCATCATTCATGATGCTACATGAGGTAGCGTCACATGACATTAATATTTTAATATCTATGAGACAGTCAAGTATCAAATGACTTTCATACATTATTCACAAAACAAATTAACAATGCATTTGAACATCCGAGGTTGCAGTTAGCAAATTTGTGTTTGGCAACTGTAGACACGGCTACTAACAAGTAACTTCAATTAAACTGAGATAACAAGAAATGTTGTAATAACGATAATAATAGTAGTTTTGTTCAGAAGATTGTTTCAAAATTTCTCCACTCTGCTTCCACAAGCTTCCAATTGAAAATCAAGGAAGCCATGCACATCCTTTGGGATTAGCCATCTTTAAATTCCCAGGTCAAACATCTTAATTTATCCCTTTCATACTAATTAAATTCCTTTCTTAGCTTAAATAGTTTCACTCTTTTTTCTGGTTTGCACCTTCATCCTTAATTATTCTCGTTAATATCTCACTTTGTTATACTATTTATTGCATATTTTCACTTTATTACTCACTGTTCAACTGACAATGGATGATGTCTCATCCAAAACATGTATTGTCTTTATTAAAAAATAAATTTCAAAAACATTGTGTAGTTCATCAAAGCAGTAATAATAATAATAATAATAATAATAATAATAATAATGATGATGGCGATAATGATGACTATAATGAAAATGATAATCATAACAATCCTAATTATGAAAATGACATTATTATGAATATTTTGATTATTTTATTGTCAATTCTAGCCAGACGTTTAAATGATGAAAATATACCAATACCTGATACTAACATCTAAACTCTTATTCTTAAGCCATCACAGCTTAATTTTAAGCCCTGGGAATGAAGGTTGATTAGAAATAAAACACCTATACAGGCAATCACAGCAATGTACGAAAAGTTGTTTTAATGGGCTTTTCGGCTTTCTTAAATTTCTGATTTGACATTGTAGTTGCAATTTGTAAATTGCATTTCATATCAGCCTTCTATTTTGCATCTGTGAGTTCCATATTTCTCATTCAATCCAAGTCACACTAGATGTATGAAAACGATCTGGAATTTCCTTTGTGTATTTTCTAATTTAATGTGGTAAATGGGACTCTTAAAACAAAAGAAAAGATGTCGCAGAATATCATATTTATGGAGGGAAGGAAAAAAAAAAATGGGGCGCCTGTCCGGGAGTCGAACCCGGGACCTCTCGCACCCGAAGCGAGAATCATACCACTAGACCAACAGGCCAATACCTTGGTCTCCCGTGCAAAATGCTGTAGCAGTTTAATGTTTCTACTTGTGCTGTAGGTTTGTTAGCGCTTTTGATAGTTTTCTAGAATATTTATCGCTGTTAAATCTTCATGACAACAACAGAGGTCATTAGATATTACAAACGCTTTTTTTCATATTCTTTTAATTGTCGTAAAATCTTTTGTATACATAGACAAAAAGCCGCTTGAAATGGCGCTGTATTTTTTGTAGACGGCTGTTGTAGAGCATTTGTTTGATTTTAAAAAAATATATATATCTCTTTCCTTTATCCTTGGTGACTGTTTCATAAGAATAATTGATTGGGTGAATTTTAATATGAAATGATCGGTAGGCAAATTGGCGGATGGATACAAGCTACGTGCCAGCGAGTCGTTCGAGCCATGCGAATCTTGCATTAACTCTAAGCACCCACTTCAAATAGCGCTGATAAACAGTATTTAAGTCAAAGCACCAATTTTAAAACGGTTGGCTTTCAATAAATATGTGACTCGCATGTTGACTCGCAAGGCTCGCGATGTTGGCTCCCGTGACTCGCAGCTATTGCTCGCATAGTCGCAAGACTCGCATGGCTCGCTTTCTCGCAAATTGTCCTCCCTCAGTTAAATTTGTACGTGTTTCAGCAGAGAATCTGAAGTGAAACGAACACCATGAATAAAAGTCGCGCCCTTTCTTCTTTGTCATCAGGATAAACAACAGTTCTGTCAAAACATCGACTTTTGTTTGACATTCAAAGAAGGAACTTACGTGTCAGCGCTTGTCTGCAGTCATGCTTCTGTTCACCGAATACTAAAGCATTTAGGCATCATCGCGTTAAATCTTAATGAATTTCAAGCTCGAATTTGGGTTTTGCCAGAAATCAAAGAAACTTATTTGATTTTTCTGAATTTCCTGCCTGTTTGCTTCAGATATCTAGAAACGTCTCATAAGGCAAAATTTTCACGCACTCTTTACTGTCACGCTCTCCATGTAACGCAATTCTCTATTTCGAATATTGATGAAACTATTTACTAAGAAAGCATTTTCATGATTTGGCGCTTCATAAAATGATATGGTGAATATTGTTCTTCTCGAAGATTTCATCTGTTGTGATTCTAATCACAAAAATTGGTGAGGAGAAAAGGTTCCTTTTTTCTCCAACGAACGTGTGATCGAATCATGAATAGAACATTCATTTGTTTTAACCAACCATGAAACAAATTTCAAAAATTTACAGCAAGGATTCCAAAAGTGCGGCCACTTTTAATACACATTATTTTGTTTATGTCTGTACAGTTTGTGATCAGATGTTTAAGATGACTGCTTTCTCCGACGCTTGTACTAATAAATAGGCACACGGAGAGAATGGCCTCAAGTTTTGTCTTATTTGATATTTTCCGCGTGCAGCTAATTTTAGTGTTAGCATTTATATTGCTTTTTTGTGAAAAGGTTACAGAATATTCCCGAAATCTGCCATCGTAATAAACAGTACAGATAATTTATTCCGAACGGGCGAACTCCCAAGAATATGTTATAAAAGAAATTACTTTCTAAACTTTGGACCCATTATTAAGCGTGGCCTGTTGGTCTAGTGGCATGATTCTCGCTTTGGGTGCGAGAGGTCCCGGGTTCGACTCCCGGACAGGCCCGATTCTGTTTTATTTTCCTCCGCTTGAAAATATTTTCCTTTAACTTTTCATACCGCCTTTTTTTTTTTTTCAAAACGGTTTTAATTTAGCGAGTTATGAGCTCTGGTAACAAAGGATCTGAGGGGACTTATGTGATCCACCAGTTTGTAGGATCCAGTACAAGGAAAGGTTACGTTAATACAAACGTTGGCCGTGTAACACTTATATTTTAAACAGAGTTAACTGAATAGAGTTTAATGTGAAGTGCTAGATTTCTATCCCATATGAACCATGTGAGCGCTAGCCCTACTGATGGAAATGGGCTCCTGGCCCACACAAGGACAGAGAAAAACTTTGACCAAGATTCGCTCTACCGACTGAGCTACAAGGTCAGACGGGAGCAGGCCGTGGGAACTGAAGATGTTAAAGGATCCAGTGCCTACTATTTTTTTCTGTTTTTCAGGAGTGCCTACTATTTTTATTGCGCATACGTTCTGCGCATCTCGAGATATTCGGGTTTTCTATCGGTGATGCTTACTAATACAGGAATATTTTTGCGCGTTTAAAAAGCTATGCAGAGAAACAAAATCTTAGTAAGTGCTCTTGGTATCCAAAAAGAAAATCGGGGGTAACCATGCATTTTTCAGAGACAATTAAGCTTCATCAAAAACATAAAACAAAGAGCGGCTACAAACATAATGATAAAGCCCATTTTACTTTTGACTTGACGTTTCGTATAATACAACATACATTGGGAATCTGGGAAGATGTATTAAATTCATCCTTTATACGAAAATAACCTGGACTTTATTTTAATGAAACAAATTGGAGAGAATTCTACACTTCAGAATGGAACGAGTTCCTTCATTCCGTGGAAACCCACAGCAAATGAAACTGGGGTAACCGTAGCCCATGACTCCGCTCTCCTGCATAGGAAATTGTTTTTTTTACAAGGTAACATTTAGCGGCGTAGGTGTTGCTTAGAAGCCTTGGCAACATGGCGAACGGCGTTACAACTCCAGGGACTAGTGACGTGTAACTCGATAACTGCCAAAGAGCACAAAGCAAACGAAGGCCCAGCCGAACAAAAAGACAGCTAACAGTGTAGAAAGCATCTCTGCCACGAAGCATCTTTTGAAAATCAAAACATTTCTGTCAGGTAGTTTCGAGAAAGTCGCTTGGGCAGTCCACGCATCGCGCGAGTAGCATCCTCGGAAGAACTGGGCACCACGTCTAAGAAATATCTTTGGTCCTAGATTTTAAACCGTCCATGCGCTCGGTGTTCTAATGCTCACAACTGTTATCATACTAGTTTCGTCACTCCATTGACTATTCTGTGCTTTGTACTGTTGCAGGCTCTTGTCGAAGAATGAAGCTACAATCATAGACAAAAGTAGTTGGGAAGGTTGTGTAAATGAACCACACCAAAGCTGTATTTCAACCCGCTTCTGTTAAAGCGCAAAAGAAATAGTTGTACCTTCTCTTATATAGCCCCCCTCCCCCTATTCAATGTTGGAAGGTAACACAACAATTTCCCACTAAAATCATCCAGTTTTGTACAACATTGAATGAGGGGGGAGGGGAGAGAAGCAATGAAGACGTCAAAAGTGCTAACCTTTCCGAACGGTTTTGTCTATGATAAGATTGTATCATCGGCTTTCATGATGAACAACGAAATGTCTGGGTCTTACCGAGGTAACTGATTCCAGATTATGTTGTTAAGGTACGAGATAACTTTATTTCCCTAGACAAACATCGCCCTTATAGAGACCAAATTTTATCAATTTATGTTCTAAACATTACTGTTAGCTTTGAAGAGGCCCATTGGTTATAGGCGTTGGACCCTCCGGGTTCAGTCCCTCTCTGACGACCAACTGGGGTAGTGTGTTTGAGTTGTGCCGAACTGAATTCACACATGAAGTGGCTCGAGCCAACAGAGCCGAGCACAAGCAGATTACTAGTGGGCGCGGACTGCAAGTCAAGTTAAATAAAAACTAGTCAATCAGTTTGTTAGTTGTTTATGAAAGGTTAAAAAAAAGTACCAGAGGTAAAACAATATCTCGTTGCATTTGGGTTTGTAACTGCCACTCCCTTTTAATTTTTATTCTGGCCGAAGTCACGGCGGCCAGAGTTGAGTTTTCAGCAAGTTTTTTGCGTTTTCACCACAAATCGGCAAAGGCTGCTGATCAAAAGAAGCGTGGGCTCTAAGGAGGTGATGTTTATCGCTAAATGCGGGAAGGGCTGCAAAATTGCAGTGGATAATGGACAGAGAAAAAAGTGCTCGGAGTGAATGCACGCTAAAACATATTGAACGCTACAGGAACGAATCGGTCAGGTAATCGAAAATATTGCCAACTTGCATACAAAGTTCCGAAATATGTCACTAGTGATCATGAGTTCAGATTATCTGTGAGCACAAAATGCGAAAGTGATGAAAGAGTTTCGAAAGTGACAAATGTCAGAAGTATTACAGAAACCTGTAACCATGCATGTTGTAATAATGGTGCTTTCAAAATAATTGATTCTCATTGTAAACATTTTGTATGGTAACAGTCACCCTCAAGGGACATCTCTCCTTTTAGAAGTACCATCTATAAGCAGTTTAGTCCAGTATATTCCAAAGTTTGTATCAGATCAGTGATATACTTGAGGTAAAAGGAGTAAAAATTGGAAACAACACATTTGTCCTTGTATTAGCAGTGTTGTGCACTGGCATTATATTCATTGTGTTACTTTGTCATCAAGCCCTGCAATTACTGGGATTCTAATTCATTGGCTGCTATTGTGAACATTGGGACTAAGTTCTACCATGACCTGTGTATAAACAGGCATCTTACAATCAATGATTTACCTAAATATGTCACCATTTGTGGAGTAAAGGTGAAAGTGAATCTTCATTCCAAAAGTACAGGGTGATGATCTGTTATTCAACCTTTGCCACATGTACATTTCCAGGATAAATGCATTAGCAAATTTTCGACCTATAATATACAAAATGACTTCCTGTTTCTTCTGTGGTGTCAGCATTGCAATGTTTACAAACATTTGTGAGGCTGACAAAATAAAATTTGAATATATAATTTATTTCAGAGCACTTGTCACGTGGTTTACTGGGAGCTTAGGGTCCTGGGAACGAGGTGGAGGATAGGTTTCAGAAAGTTATGGGTGTAATACGTTGTCGAAGATCGTTTTTTATCTAGTTATACGCTCATCTTTGTTGCTTAGATTCCATATGCTGGCTTTCCTTCAATCGGCTTGTCATCTGCTAGAACATTTACAACACTCCTTTTATCTTCAATTGGTTTCCTCTTGGAGCTTGAAGAATCTTCTGAAAGGCCAACCTTGGTGCCAAAAGCCTGCACTCTAACTCATTCAAATGGGATAATTCTGTTTTCACTGGAAACAGCATTCCATTTTAACTGCACATGGTGGTATTTTGCCTTTTCTAAAAAGTTTAAAACAACAGTAACAGAGCCATTGTAGGTTATCGATGCTTCTTTTATCTAACAAATATTGTCTTGCAATCGGGTTTGACATTTCTTGTTTATGAAAAATTAACTTGTGCTATTTAAAATACCAAAGTAAGGGCTAGATTTTTATGAACACAATTTATGGAACTGATATTTGTTACCTTTCACTTAACCAAGCTGGTCATTAGACATGTTGATGTCATTTGAAACTTTACACCAAATGTTAGGTTTTTGTACGGTACATTAGCCATTTACATGATGATGTCAAGTTGACCTATTCATTTCGTGTTTCCACATAGCTTGAATTTGGTAACCACACTGGAATAAAATTACAATTTCCATAATAAGAAAACCCTGAAAGATTCTGGTACTTAAGGGAAGTGATACAATCACGCACTAACCAGTACATTGAACTCTTTTGCATTGTTTATGTTTAACTGTTCGTGGAATCTATTGTGGTGATAGTATCTCCATTAAACTTTCTGTTAGATAAAACACTCGAGGTCAAATTGTTAGAAATGTTCAAAATAGTACTTAAATTAAAGATATTGGTTGTGTTCTGATCTTGTTATACACCTATCGTTTTTTTTTTCATGAGCTTGTCCATTTTAGTCTGAAGTGTCAGCCGTCTC
>NC_090883.1:48402157-48424657 GCF_036669925.1 Montipora capricornis | reverse complement strand
GTGCTCTCTTTTTCGCCGACCATGTGACCAGAAGAAACGGAGGGCTCTGAGGACGAGAATGGTTCCTGGGCAGCCATGAACAGCTTTCGTCCATGTTAGAACTCATGAGCACAGCACAGCCAAACTGTTCTGAGAGAGAGGGGCCTTAAACCCGAGTTCTATATCACACTTCTGGATTTTTGTCAAGCATCTGAATATAAGACCTTGCAGCTTTCCAGCTGCAAACTGGAATAGAATAGAAATAGAAACCTGTTGAGAAACGTAACCCTGTTTAACTATTTCATTCCCAAGATCGAAACATTCATTCTCCTAACTAGTATCATAGATTTCTTTGTTGGTTAGTCATGGGAATTTGGTGTTATTGCAAAAGCACACCTGTTACGCTGTTAATTATTTTCATCCTCGATACCTGTTTGACTGACATTTAATTGAAATTGGGAGGAGAATTTACATGCTGATCATTCTTAAGAGTAAAAGTGTTACTAATAGTAATTAACGGCTTACTTGACTCTATGTATCGCACCCTTGTCCGCCTTCGTAAGAGCTTGAAAGAAACTATGACTGTCGTTAAAAATCCAGCGAAAAGACCAAGACCAATGAAAAGTGTTGTACCAATAGGACCAGGATTTCTGTCATCTGTGAGACGCCTCGGAGAAGGTGTTGTATCTATAATATTAGCAAGCAAAACAGAAGTTGTAGGGCTTTCCAATCGACTAAATATTCTGGGAAGTTCCAGGTGAGGAATCAATTGAAACGGAACATAGATTTTTGCCGGGATGAAATTCCGTAATATCACATTTTTCGCTGTTCGTTTAAACAGAATCAGAAACTCATGACCTTAAAGCGTTTAACTCTGGTTCAGAGCTGGGGTTTCTTTTTAAGTTTAAAATTTCTTTATTTTGTAAGTAATAACGTAGCTCGTGAATTTTCCCGCGCGTGAAAATGGTGTCCTTAAGTCCCCAGATTCTTTTCATGGAAAAGAGTTGCAAGTTACACGCTTCAATGGCATGTGCTTCTGACAGAATCTAATTGCATTTATGGATTGTACTTTCATTGTTGTATCTCTCAGATTGTAAAGGGGCACCGTATTCTTACAGAAAGACTGTTTCCATTGAAGAAATATATCTATCTTTGTATCGATAGTGAATCGGGGATAATCGGAAAAATATTCCGAGTGCTCCGGCAGAAGTCGAGCCTACGACCTTCCGATTACTAGTTCGGATGCTCTACTTCGGAGCTATACGAGACTCTTCAGTGGTGACTCGGGGATACTCGGCAAAAATCCGAGTGCTCCTTTGCAGAAGTCGAGCCTACTACCTTCCGATTACTAGATCGGATGCTCTACTTCGGAGCTATACGAGACTCTTTAGTGGTGACTCGGGGATACTCGGCAAAAATCCGAGTGCTCCTTTGCAGAAGTCGAGCCTACGGCCTTCCGATTACTGGTTCGGATGCTCCCCCACTGAGATATAGGAGACTAGTACGTAGGAACTGTGTAGAAACAAGGCCATGGTTGTGTCTTAATAACTGTGACGAACCAGTAATAACTGCCTTATTTGTAGGTAAAATTACAGTTGATTTTTCTAATAAAACTCACTTTTCTATTCTTTTATCCAGGGTAGCTTTTATTTAGCATGTTTAGGTTCTGACACGAGAACATTTCGAGTCGCATGTTAGTTTCACTGCGCTTTCATCTATATATGTATCTCGACTACCCGAAAGAGACAGCAGAATTCATGTCAGCAAGTTTTATTCAGAAACCGTTTGATGGACTTTTTTATTAAAACTTACTGTTTTTTTCCTTGGTAACCAAAATGCTGAAGTTTTTCCGCCGCAAACCATGTGAAGTGTTTAGAACACAAGCGTATTGTCCAGTGTCACTAAATCCTACATCATAGATGATCAAACGGAGCCTTCGTCTTTTGATGTTTTCATTCGAAGCCTGCTCAAACCATTTGCTCTCTTCATATTTTCCCCTTCCATTATTGCTGAGTATTCGACGACTACCATTAAAAGTCCAAAATATGTCCACGAAAGATGCTGCCGGGTAAACAGCAACACAAACCAACGTACCATTTTTACCTTTTGTCAAAACCTGATCTGCTTTTCCCTCTACTTCTAGTTTTGGGCCCTCTGCGTCTTTAATTTTGACAGAAATGTTTTGTGATCTTCGAAGATCCGCTGACAGTGCACCACAGGAGTATGTGCCACCCTGTCGGCGTGTCACGTGCTTTAGTTCCAGCGCCATTCGATGTACGTTTTTGGTACTTAAGTCTTGATCATTTCCCTTATGACGGGCTTCAGCTTTTATGGGTTTTCCGTCAAACAGCCAGAATATCGAAACGTTTATTGCTTCTGAATATGTCAGATTGCATTGCAGCGTTGTTGTAGCTCCTTCGTTCAAGGTGACATTTGTTTGTGAAGCTGTGACGTTCAGAACTGTCAGGAAGAAGCGAATTGTTCAATAGGTCACATTACGGTTTTGGAAGCCATCTTCACGGGTAGGCAAACGTGTTCAAAATAACAATGTCTCTATGGGAATCTGCGTTAAAATAACTTGAGAAAACCTTGAATATAGAAAAAAATTCTTCAATGGTAAACTTGAGTTGTTAGCCAAAAGGTTTTACTGACAAAATTTAAGGATCCTACCATCACTAGAATTTACCCAGGGGGATTTTGAATTTTGCCATACAATTGCTTGAAATTTACGTTCAGTCAGGGTCGCGTCCGAAGACGGAAAAAAAAAAAAAATTACAGACAAATGTAAGGGAAGTTTAAAATTCGCTGGACAAATTGTAGTGCCGATAAGATCCTCGAATATTGTCAGTAAAATCCTTTGGTTAGCAACTATACTTTACCATTCACAGTTTTTTCTACATTCAAGGTTTTCTAAGTTAGTTTAACGCAGATTCCCATAGAAACGCTGTTTATATTTCGGACAGGTTTGCCTACCCGTCAAGATGGCTTCCAAAACTGTGGTAAGGCCTATTCTTAACAGGTTCATGAGTGCCTACAGTAAACAATTTTGAGGTGGAGGAAGGGTGTTAGCGAGTGGTGGGTCCCCATTGCGTTTACGGTAAAGGGAAAAAGTCTGACTGAAACCAAAGATGGAAGGAACTTTATCATATAAACTATTGTTCTTTGGCCATCGTAGCTTGATTAAAAATAAAACACAAACAGCGATGATAAATATGGTATACGAAACGTCAAGTCTTCAAAAAATGCGTTGGTTTACAATGTTTATCACCGCTGAAAGAAACTTGTTCAATATACATTAGCTCATTTGCCCGGCATGTACAAAACGCAGGTCACCCTAACCCTAACCCTAAACATTCATTAAAGCTAACCTTAGGCCTAATTAGGTCCGGCAAGACAAAAGTTTTTAGGCCTAATATTAGCAATTGGTAAATGTTTAGGGTTGTTTCTGTATAATGACATGGGACCTGTGTTTTGTATCTGCCCTTTGTTGCTTGTTCGCTCCAGATAAACGAGCAACTTGTCAAAGGAACTAGAGAAGTTAGAACAGAAGACGTTTCATGCTTTTAACATGCAGCCATCCTTTCGTTTCAAGTAAAAAGCGGTGGAAAATCTCAATAATGCCTCCGATTCGATTTCCATACCTCGGTGACCTGTTATGTGAGTCACTTGACACTGACTTGAAATGTGTTGATTCTCGCCCTTGTTCCGAAATTTCGTTCTTTAGGTAGCCCGGTTTGACCCTCTGATTCCGTGATTAATTGATTGATTGATTGATTGATCGGATTGATCGATGGATCGAATAAGTAATTCATCAAAAGGAATGTGTCAAATAACAAAGACACGTTGGTTATAGAGCGGTGTCGAAAGTAATTAGATAATTACTTTGGTTTATGATTACTTCACTCACTGATTTGTTCAAAGTCCTCGCGCCACTTTTTCCAACAAATCTGGTCCCAGTTGTTTGAACGATGGATAGCGCTATCCACCGGATAAATCACTCTCCAGCGGTTAAACACTAGCAAAACCGATTGAGTTATCCAGTGGATAGTGATTTATCCGACGGATAGGTGCACTATCCATCGTTTGAACAATTGGGGCCAGAAGTGAAACCAAAACCAATCGTGGCTCATTTCTCCGCGCTTTATGTCGGCTACGTGTAATTACTTCGAGTTTTGATTGGTTTACTAGATTGCCTTCGTCCTTTTTGATTGACCACTGATTGCAGAAGTAATTACTTTGGTTTTGGTTTTACGACACTCGATTGAAATTCGCTCTATTACGACCTTTCAACCAGACTCAAAACAAATTACGACTTCAGTTAACCATAATATAGCTAATGCCATGCAAACCATTCAAGCCATTTAGTTAATCATAATATAGCTTGGTTTACACGTGCAACGGAAACGCAATCGACCCTCACAAGTGGGAAGGCGCTAATGGAATTATAATTTTTTTAAATGGCGCGGGGCAAGGACGGACGCCATCTTGGTTTCAACTTCAACCGATAAGGTATAAAACTGATATTTTTATCTCGCGGTTACATTCGCGTTTACGTTGCAGGCCTCAGTTTATATGCGCGAAGGTCAGTACAAATGCAAGCCAAGAAAACTAGAAAAAAATATATTCACTCCATTTCACGAGGAACGCACTTTTCCATCTGACTGGAAACATGAGTGCAGTTATCACGTCCATACACAAGGCTGGATCAACAAGTGACGCCGCTAAATATAGACCTATCTTCTTCTTTCCTTTCTTTGCCAAGATTCTTTTATTTTCCAAGAGAACCGCGTGCTGTCTACTGAACTACCAGTCTGGCTACCTACCTCTACATTCACGGTACTAGGACTTGTCTTAACTATGTTACCAACAGGCAACTTCATGACACGGACAAAGGCCAACTTAGTAGAATGGTATTATTAGACCTTTCCACGTTCTTCAGGATTTTATAGGAGTTCAGACTCTGCCGTAACGCGGGGATTTAAAGCTTATCTGTCGAACAGAGTGTAGGGGTTTCAGCACATCAATCTAGCTTATTTGGCATCCCAATGGATTAAATCCTGAGCCATTACTATTTAAGTCATACATAAACAACTTGTCATCGATCATTCATTGGCTTTGAAACTGCAGCACTATGCAGATGACCCTTTGCTTTTTATAGTTTTTAGTTCGCTTAATTACACGAATGGAATCTTGCTAGTCTGCTGACCTTAGAGGCAGTACTAGATTCTGATAGCTCGATAGGAACCTCCTGTATTTTAGCCATTTTAAGACCTTTCCAGGATAATGCTAGTAGGAACGCATGAGAAGCGCGCCAGGTGATTCAGTAAAATTCCTTACAGTAGAGTGGTATTCCAGCTCAAGAACCGAGGATTCATGCTTGATACAAGCTACAGCAACCGCATCGATAATATTTGCCCTAAAATATCTCTAGATATGGCGTCGAGGCGTCTTTAATCGATGTAATGATCACTTTGAACCCATTCTGTACAAACTCCAACACGGTTTCCTCAAAGACTACAATAACACAACTCTTGGAAGTTTATCACGACATATTAGACACTGTCGTTAGTGGCAAAGAGTTCGATGCAATCTATCTTGACTTATCCAAAGCCTTTGACAAGGTATCTCACAACTTGCTTCTATCGAAGCTTGAGCATCACGGTATCAAGGACAAACTGCTTTCATGGTTCCGCACTTATCTTACTGGCAGGCAACAAAGAGTTGTCCTTAAAGAGTCTTTCTCCGATTGGTTGCCAGTGACGTCAGGCGTGCCACAAGGGTCAATGCTTGGCCCTCTCTTACAATACAATACAATTTATTAAACTTATATTGCGCAATTACCAATACCAGCAACTTTCAATTGCGCATTACATTATTGATAACATTATATAAATATGCAATAACTAAAGGTTGTATGAATAAATGGTGATAAGAATCCAATTGCAACAAATACATAATAATCAAAAGCAAGAAGCCAAAAGGAATCACATTCGAAAATAACGATTCATTAATAAAGCGCTTTCTGAAATATCAATGTCTTAATAGCCTTCTTGAAACAACCTAAATATTTTATATTTCGTATGTGTTCCGGAAGGCTGTTCCACAGCCTAGCGGTTGCCGCGTGAAAAGAGTGGTCACCGAGTGTTGCTGATGATCTTATATAATTAAAATTAAGAATTAAATTATTACTATATCTTAGATTGTATCTACCACTTCTCCTTACTGAAATAAGGTCACTTATATAAGACGGAGAGTGACCATGTATTAGTAAAGTTTAAAATGTATACCTTACGTTACAGACAGCCAATGCAATGATTTAAGTAGAGGCGTCACATTGAGAACTTGCTCTCTTGAAAAATTAACCGCGCCACAGCATTCTGGACGCGTTGCATTTTTTGCAAAAGGTAGTTAGGTGCCCCATACAGCAAGCTATTACAATAATCTAATTTCCTAGATATAAAAGCGTGGATAAGAGTTTCGGTACATTCCTTTGTAAGGTACTTTCTAATTCGTCTAATATTATAAAGATGGTAAAATGCCGCAGATCAGGCTTTAGTTATATGTACAGACATAGATAAGTTTGAATCAAGCCACGTTCCCAAATTCTTGACATGAGAAGAGGGAGCTACATTAGCACTACCGACTACATTATTAATATTCACTTTTGAAAGTTGCTGTCCAGTACGAATCAATAAAACTTCAGTCTTTTATTATTGTTTATAAAAAGCCTGTTACTTATCATCCAGTTCATGATGGCCTCAATGCAACGCTCCATGGCGGCAAGAGCATCTGACTCGTCTATTTCCTCATTGGGTCGAAAAGAGACATACAATTGGGTGTCGTTCGCGTAACAGTGTATTGACGGAAGATGGTCTTGGACGGCATCTATATACCAAGGCGAGTATACAGGAAACAGAAGCGGTCCAAGACAAGAGCCTTGAGGAACCCCGGAGCTGATATCAAACCTCTCAGACAAGCAACCACGGACGGATATGCGTTGACCACGTCCTGATATGTACGTCTTGAACCACTCGAGTGCTGTATTACCGATACCTAACTTACGAAGCGATGACATTAGTATGGTGTGGTTCACCGTATCAAACGCAGCGCTCAAGTCCAGATGAACAAGCAAGGTGACATGTTGCTCGTTCGTTCTCAGAAGGATGTCATTTTGACATTCAAAAGAGCACTTTGCGTGCTGTGATTTTTCCTGTACGATGACTGTACAAGTTGATATAACCCATGCTCAACCACGAAATTGAAAATCTGATTGAAGACAGCTTTCTCTGTAAGTTTAAAAATAAATACCAAATTGCTGACTAGTCTAAAGTTCTTGAATAAAATGTCCATGCCCGACTTCTTAAGAGGTGGGTGCACCAATGCCTCCTTTCAGCACTCAGAGAAACTCCCATTTTGAAAAGACTTATTGATAATAGTGGTAATTATAGATAGCAAGGATTGATATTTCAAAGCTAAGTGCTGAAAAAGTGACTTAACAACGGTGTCCGCCAAGTTCTCAAAATGCAGACAGCAATGGAGTAGAAACCCCATTGGTAAGCTCATGTACAGATACGTTTGAGACCCCAGAAAGTATGACATCAGTATTTATCTTTTGCTGTATCAATTCGACTTTAATAGTCCCAAAATACCTTTCGACGTCATTGGCGAAAGAAGGAGCATGAAGGTTAGGTAGTAAACCATCATCAGGCGGCTGGTTAAACAAACGCTTACTAGCTCGAGATAGTTTTCAACAAAATCAACAGCAAACTCACGGCGCACTTTGTTCAAAGGATTAGTGACCGCATTCCTTTTGGCCTTGAAATAAGCGAAATCAGAATGCGATTTCCATCGTCTCCACTTTCTGTCAGCTTGTCTACGAGCCTTTTTTACCTGTGTGATATCATCATTATACCGTGGAACACGCGGACGTACAACAATGGTTTTAGTTTTTGTTGGAACGCTCGTATCCTCGGCAGCTCTTAGAGTATTATGATAACAAGAAACAAGCTCATCTAGATCGGCAGATGGATTTTCACACAAGTCAGACTTAGCAGGGTCAGTATCCGGAGCTTCCACATCAACTGATTTCTACTTGCTGTAAGAAACAGTTCTAACACTGAAGGAGGACACAGATGCATGATCTGATAGGTAACGATCCACGTAAGACGTCGATTGAACGATCTGGCCTGATTGGCGAGTACATGTAATAGCCAAGTCCAACCTGCGTTATTGTACGTGGGTGGGACAGACAACATGTTGCTGAAGGCTAACGGATTCCAAAATATCAAGCATTTTTATAGCATCGCTATAATCTAATGTGTCCATATGAACGTTCCTTTCTTACATGAATGACATGCCCGATTACATCTGTTTCAACTCTACACTTGCTCTCTTTGCTGACGACTCCATTGCAAGTTATATCGAGCTATGGACATGTCAGACGCCCATAGCCTCCTCCAAAATGATCTAGACTCCCTCAACAACTGGAACCGGGACCGGGCTATGGAGTTCAACCCAACTAAATGTAAGATTCTTCTCAACTCCAAGAAGAAGTCACCCACTGGAGCTGACAACCGGAACTATAGTTACTGTATTGGCAATCGACAACTTCAGTAGGCTTCCTCCATCACGGACCTTGGTATTACCGTGTCCAGCGACCTTTCATGGGCAAGGCATATTGAAGACGTTGCCAAGGCCAACAAAACCCTCGGCCTTATCGAAAGAACATGCCGGGACCTGTCTCTGCCCACCATCAGAACACTTCTGTACTTTGTGCCCCCGTGAGACCTAAACTGGAATATGGCAGTAACCTGTGGTCACCTCGAAAACATCGAAAGCTGTTAGAAGATCGCCAGCGTAGGGCAACCAAGTTCATTTTGAGCTATCCTCAAGACATGTCCTATACTGTGAGACTACTTAAACTGAACTTACTACTCTTGGAACACCGCAGAGATTTCAAACTTGCTGCTGTTTTTCAAATCAAAATATGGTCCAATAATTAACGATATTTATGACTATCTGTGCACCTCTGATCCTCGTTATAAAACTCATAACTATGATGTGAACAACTACACTATAAGTTTCAAATACAAACAGGACTACTTAGGAAAATCTTTTTTTTTTTAATAGGACTGCAGGACTGTGCAATACTCTTACACCCACTATGAAATGTGCAATCTCGCTCTTAACATTTAAATCCAAATTAAACGACCTATATTTTTGTAAGAAGGGGTAGTTTCTAAAGAAACTGTGGTGCTGCGTCGGTGGGGAAGTAGTATACAAAAATTTGGTTTTATCAACGGAGTTGATAATGTAAATTGGCCACCCTACAGAGATTCTAAAAGCTGACGTTTCGAACGTTAGTCGCTCTGACGAAGGGCTAACGCTCGGAACGTCAGCTTTTAGAATCTCTGTACGGTGGCCAATTTACATTATCAACTCCGTTGACAAAACCAAATTTTTGTATATTTTTGTAACTCCTCTCATACAGTCTTCCAAATTAGTATTTTATAATTCAAATTGATTTGCTTCTTTATAAACATATTCTAGTCTATTTATTGTGTGTCATTTTTATCGAATTATACGGCTTCGGTCTCAATTGGGACAAAAGTTCTCTTCCCGCTCTTTCCTGCCACTCCACTTCACTCCACTTCTTTTCTTGTAACTGTGTAATGTAGATTACTTGTTTGTATCTGTTGAACTGTGGCGAATAAATTAAATTTAAAAAATATGTTTTTTCCATCGATCGCTGTGAAATTTGGCGTGTTTACTAGAGAGATATGGCCCCAGTTTCCCAAAAAATCTCGGCTTTGTAGCTTTCGTTATACGTACATATCAGGCATTGTACTTCAGGCAATTCAAGCAGTGCGAAGGCGAAATTTTCAACCGATCGCGGAGCGGTTTTTCAGAGAAAAAAAAAATACACTACAGGCTTCGGAAAGGATAAAGGAAAGGATTTTAGTTCATTGGATGGAATCTCACGCCCTAAAATCGCTGAAAAGGTAAGATTATTTTCGGAGCGGTAAATTTGCATAAGGTCGCCTCGTGTTATTGTCATCGCACAAAATTGTGCTTTCCCTCAAAATATTCGCTTGTTTTCGCTTCCGCTCGGACATATTTACCTTGATTACATGTCCATCATATTATTTTATCCTTTTGGATGTATTTTCCCTCGAAAAATTGGTAATTTGGGTGGCCGTCAACTATTCGTAAAATGATCTGCCTCGTTGCGGGTTACTAAAAGCAGGCCCGCGGCCCAGTGGCCCGCAGCCCACGGCCCACGGCCCGCTACGGCCCAGCGGCCCACGGCCCGCGACGACCCGGCGGCCCGGTGGTCCAGTCCCGATTTTCCACAGCTTTTTTGTCCAGCGGTAAATCCACACGCATGCACAGATCTGCATCGGGCTTTGGCGAGCAAAATGGACGACGGTGAGTTTGAAGTCGTTTACCACTTAATCATTTGAATCCTTGTTTCTGTTTGTTGCATGTCGTTCAGATAATTACAATAGAGGACTTTCATTATCGAACGATGTAAGTTATTTTCAAACCATACTTTGAAAGTGAAAATATCATAAGTTATGAGATATGTGAACTGCGAATCTTTTTTTTTTTTTTTCAGAGTTACATGAATAAAGCATGCAAACGCAAATCTACCGCCGTTCATAACTGTTGCCTGCCATTGCACAGAATTACCGTAAGATCATCTGATTACAAAGTGAGAATGTGATTGCCTTATAAACTAACAAACGCAACTCAGTGACAATAGTTACGCAGTTCACATATCTCATTATTTAGGTTACGAAATTTTCATTCTCAAACTGTGATTTGAAAATAACTTACATCGGGTTCTGTAAAAAGACGAATAAACAGAGTGACAACGTTTTTCACTTAGATCCATGCAACAAAAGAAAGAATCCAAAAGGATTGAAATGATTATCAAAATGGTAAACGAATTCAAACTCATCGTCGTTCATTTTGCACGCCCAAACCCGATGCAGATCTATGCATGCGCGTGCATTTACCACTGGACAAAAAAATTGTGGAAAATCAGGACTGGGCCACCGGGCCGTCGCGGGCCGTGGGCCGCGGGCCGCTGGGCCGCGGGCCTGCTTTTAGCAAACCCCTTCTCGTTGCCGTACTTGAAGGGATCGCAAACTTGACACATATCTAATTATCATATTACACTTTATCGCTAATCGGATTACTAAAAGAAAATTCGAAAATAGTCGTGCCTGATCAGGGTTTTTTCAAATTTATGTCCAAGAAAGCATATAAAACGAGGAAGATTTTTATTCTGCATCCAAAAATCCGTAATCAACGTTAAAATGACGAAACTTCCTGGGCAAAACTGATTTTTGTCTTTGGTTCTCTGTAAAGAAGTTATAGGTTTTTGGAAAGCTTATTTTCTTAGCTTTAAAATGATGTATTGCTTTCCCCCTAACTTTAAATACTTTTTGAGAAAAAAAAAACCATTGTGATGGCTGATTTCGCGCGCCGAAGCCTTTGATGCAAAACAGTTTTATGGTCATGTCAAAAAAAATCATGTTTGCGTCTAGGGTTTTAGAGTCTGAGTGGCCATTCGCCTGCCTGTCTTTTAAGCATATGTACAAACCTACAAAACACGCAATAAAGATGTCACCCGAGCGCCCGGCCCCTTGCAAAGGGATCGGACCGTCAAATTTCAAAATTTTTGTCCCGGTTTCAAAGGAGGCTTAGAACACCGTTGGCTACCATCTTATCTCAGAAATGAAACTCACTTTTTAACCTTCGATAAGCTGCCACTATAATTATCTTTTCAATTAACCGAGCCTATAACGTCAATAATTGATGAATGACTTTCTTAAATTGTTAGAGTGTGCATACCGGTATTCAAGTTGTATAGAAGCCTTCATTAAACTTGGACATGCCTGTCAAAATATTGCTCACGAATAAATAAATTAATTAATTAATTAATAACTGTGCTTTTGCGTTTTGCTTTACATATGTAAACCAAGCTTGTATTCTCTAAAGCATTATTCAACGTATAACTTTTTTTTTTTTTGTTTCTCAGTCCATGAGTAGTTTGCAGTAGCTGTTCATCGAAGGTCTGCATTCGCCTCTGCAGGCTGCCATGTTATTTGGGAGCTTTAGCATCTAAGATGGCAACAGCAATGAGAACGTCATCTCAAAATCTATATTTGCGTTATTGCAATCACTTCGTGACTATTTTAAGATTTTTAATGCAACAAAGGTGAGCAGTTCCTAAAGACTGAAACTGGTATGAACGGCGCTTCATTTAGGGGTAGAAATAAAAATGTATTTTTGAGTGTCAAAGTTCTTCATCAAACCTCAAATTTAGTCCCTTTCTAGAGCGAGAGCGCGCGAAATAGCCGAGCGAAAGCGGAAAACAGTCTCCTCTCGTTTTTTTTCTCCTCGCTCCAGTCTCGCCGTTCTGTGCGCTCTCGCGACTATCTCTAGAAAGGGACTGCTACCAGTCTACCTCAAATTTAGTCATTTCACGTCGTTGCTTTGCCATCTATGGCAAAGAAATGGACGAAAGATAAAAAACTCACGACGTGCTGTTGTTTTTGTTCACTTAATATGCAAAATGTGTGACGTTTTCGTTGCCGTCGCGTCTGTCGTTGCCATAGCTCCGTGTCTACTGACGGGAGTTACGTTAAGGAGGCTCGAAAGGGTACGTTTTCCACAAAGAACAGTGGATGGCCAATGGTAAAGGATTAAAACACTGTCCATCAAAGATTACTGAAACACTAAAAAAAGCAAGGTGAATGCTTTCATACTGTTGCGTTAAAAAAATGTGAAAAACATAGTTAACTTGCTGACTTTTTAGGCATTTTATCTTTTGGTCACGTGATTTGCCAGATATGGCTGTGAGTCGAACCAGACAAAGAAATGTTAAATAGAAAACACTTGGCAAAAAAGGATATCTGTAGAGTTTAAGGGGCTCGCGAAATGACTATTTGAAGGGGTCCATAGCAACGGTTGGGAAGTTAAGAGCCAACCCCTTACAAATATGAAAACAGACTAGGTCATCGAATTGATTTTCGAGATATTTACAAAAAAAACTAAGAATAAAAGGATCTCTTAGCAGTGCTGTACCGTTGCCATGTCAACACGAAGCTAAGGCCTCGTGGACGTCTTCAAAAAAGTGCCCTACAATAGTTTCGTACCGTTGCTTGAGGTATTAGTATACCCCAAATGACAACCTCGCGTTGTCGCTGCTTTACGGCACACATTTCATAAAACCCCCAATAAAGTATATATTTTCTGAAAGCTTACGAATTGTAAATTCCGATTATTAGTTGATTTAAGGCAAGAATTAAAAACCTTTCCTAAAATAGCGATCATTTTCCAAAAGTATGTAGTTTCACAAATTGAATTCGTTTCCAGTCTGAATTTAAGCGGAGAAAGTGAGCGACATTGCTACGTTTTCTCCACACCTTGATCCAAAAAAACCCTGTCAGGGAATTTGGATTAATTGCCTGTTTTGTTTTTATACGCTGTTAAACTTTAAGTTTTTATAAAACACGCATTATGGCTTTGCTTATATACTCATTGCTTTCGAAGGAGGCAAAAAATAATTATTCCCCGACACGGTTTTTTTTGCCACATTATCGGGCAACATTTTTCTCACATTTCAGCGAAAAAAGGATGAAAACTTGCTGTAAACGATCTGGAAACGATCTGGAAACATGCATCTCATGCGATGAATTTTAGTTTTGACTGAGAAATAAAGCAAAATACACTTTGGGGCTTTTTCCGATGTAGGGAGATTAGATCTCAAAACTTGTGAAAAGTAAATACCTGTTGATCGATAAAGTGAGGGCTCTTCATTCATAGACAAAAGCAATTTATCTTGCTCAAAGTATGAGCCTTTATCACTAGGGGCGAAAGAAATTTTACAACAAATGTTCCGAAAATTCTAGATCTCAAATGGACTCCCGAACAGATATTTTCCGAAAATTGACGTTTGGTGCCCCTGAGCGCTTCGGCCGATTCCTTATTAAATACTTTTGAGGTTTTCCGTTTCGGTGCCTTCTTCGCACTTGAAAAAGGACACGGTCTTTTGTGTTTTTTTTTTTTTTGAAAACAAACAAATCAATTACGCTTCACAGACTAATCGTGCGATGCAAAACAAACAGGCTGCGCCACTATCACGTGACTTTTAATGGAAGTTTAATTGATAATGACAACTTGTTGACAGCTTCTCATTAGAGATAGTTTATTCATAGAATCGTTTTTACTTTTTGACTTTGTCTAGAAGAAACCTTTTTTCGCGAAACTTTTTGCAATTCAAAGAACTTAATGAGACGTACCTGGGAATATCAAAAACTAAAATTTAGCATAATTATCAATTTTGGGGTATACTGACTACCTTAAATGTTGCCTTTCTGATATGATGGACAGTGGACAGCAAGGAAGGAAGGAACACATCATGTATGCAAACAACCATTTCGTCCGGTCAATTGGCAGTGAATTGGCAGCCAATTCACTGCAGCCAACTGTTTCGGCCTTGCTGCGCCTTATCAGCAGTGCGTAGCTACTATATCATACTATGTTTTTCACAAGTTTTTTAACGCAACAGTATGAAAACATTCTAACTCAAAATCTGTAGCATGGATTTAAAAAATCTTATTTCTCAAAAACAATATGCCCTCCTTGTACTTTTCAAAATGTCAGGTCCTTTTTTTGTCCAAATAGAAATTTTATGCTACAGTTTACGAAAAATGACGGGGCTGTTCCCATCTGATGAAAAAACCACCTCTTTCTTTTGTTTCCTAATAGTTTTTACATAATAAACATTTAACACAAGACTGCAATGCCGTGTAACCATTTATGCATTACGTTGGATCAAAACAAACAGTGATAAGCATAAACACACCGCTGTTCGGACAGATCAAACAACGTTCGCGAAGGCATTCTCTTCAAAATGGAATTACAGTCGGCCAACCTTTTAAACCGTTTTTCAGTGAAACGAACGGCAGGGAACTGGGACTAGTTGTGCATGCGCCTTCTGATTGAAGCGATATAGGGCTCTTGACTAAAAATCTTCCTTAGGAGCTATTGTCTTTCTGTAGTTAAGAGCCACTCCGAGCACTATCAAATTCACTTGCGTAAAACCTGATGGGGAAATAAACTAGTAAAACTTGAATTGTTTGCGAAAAAGCTGTGAAAAGAGGAAATAAATATTCCACAAGGTAGTCTACAATTGATTTTGAAATTTTCTTTGAGATTGCGAAACAACGGATCTTATTTGAATATGGAAAAAACAGGGTACGTCACCGAGCTAACTTTCGAGAGACTTGCTTACGAAACCAAATATAAGCCTGTTTTCGGCTATTAGCGATTGTAGCTTTCATTTCTTCTTCTTCTTTTTTGTTTTTTGTTTTTTTTTTTTGTTTTGTTTTGTTTTGTTTTGTTTTGTTTTTTTTTTTTTGTTTTTTTTTTTGCATTTTTCGCTTAATTTCCTCTCGTGTATCTTGGGATCAATTCCCCGCGTTGTCAGAAAACCCTTTTGAACCTCCTTTACAAAGCTAGACGCAAGTCAAACCTACCTCTCTCAAATATTTCCAATTCTCTTGATGCTCTCAATGGTCTAATTTTAGTTGAGGAAAAATGCGCCTCGCATCGATATTGACCAGCATCTTCCTTAGACACGTTTTTTATGATCAAAGAAAAGCCCCTCGATTCTCCTCCCTGGGGCCGCACCCATTCTTTTCTTATCTTGTCGTTATACTCGACAGTTTTGTTGTCTTTGAACCACCGTGGGAAGGTATCTATAGGCACTAATGTTAATTTATCATCACCAAGACACTCTAAAGTGACTTCGGAGCCCTCCACTGCCACTGCTTTGCTGTAGGTTGGCTGGATTGTGCCTTTGGGGAAGCCTATTGGATAAAAATGTTATTTGATCTTATTAATGTTATTTGATCTTATTAAATGTTGTTATTAATGTTGAACTCGAAGTCTACCCTTTTGTCCCCGGGCGCGACTTTTTCGGTCAGCACCGTGGATAAATGCCTCGCAGTGGTCATGGAAATCCATTTTGGTACCCAATGGCAACCACTATTGTTTCATAATAAAATATATTAGGCCGTGCAGTATGGCGGGGAAAACATACTTTATCCTGTGCGCGCCAGTAAGGTTGGGTGTTGTACATTTCCTTATACTACATAATTAGATGCAAAATTAAAGTTGTGGTACTTTGAATAAAAATTACAAAGTCACCCTTTACCCACTTTAATGAATATATTACGGTTTGATTGGGATCTTGGCTTCGGTTACAGAAAGGAAGACACCTTTTGCCGCGAACTCCGTGTAACGTGAATGTCATGATACGATCTATTAGACACTGACTCACAAACGACATTAGAGCTGTTTTCATTTTTTGTGAAACCCTGATGAAGAAAGGCAGTGCCTTTCGAGATTTTTAAATGAAAATTAACCTTAAAAAGGCACTATGCATTGATTATTTTCGGAATTTTACGGTATCTGGAGTTTGATTCCTTGAGGTTTTGCTTTCGACAGGCCTGAAAAGTTGTGTAGATTAAAAAAAAATGGCAATCGCTTGTTCAGCGTAATGTTTTGCGCTAGGTGTGAACGTCAAATCAGGTATGAACCCTGCTTTCAGTGTAAAGTTTATGGCGAAAAAGACGAAATTTCGAAGCGAAAACGGCAAAATGTTTTGCATAAATTTATCTCAGGAAAGAAAATTATCCGCTAATCATTCAGATCTTTTTAGTTAACATAGTTTAACATCGCGCTTGCAAGAACATTCCGAGTCTCTCTACTCCGGGTTCTGCAAACTTCACATGGATTTAAAATCCATAGTATCTTTGTTCAGTCGACATTTCGTACTTGGTCAAATGTTAATAATTCTGAAGAAAATAATCATGGTACTGAGATAAGGAAGAAACTTAGTGGCGACATTAAAGCATAACTGAAGAAAATCACTGCTTACAAATTGCTACCATCACTTATTTATACCCACAGTTCAAACTGGTGCGGTACCTGTCATATAACCCATTTTATAAGGTAACTTTGCTCTGTCTTTTGGCCATTTAACGATTTACTCTTTTAGCCTTTCAACGTGTATATAGCAACACGATGTTCAACGAAAAATGTTTCATCTTACATGACCAAGGTTTAGACGCAGAAGAAAGTGCACTCGCAGTGAAAATTAAACAACCCATCCCAGAATAGACATTTCTTCTCTTCACATCAGTCAACCTTGAGCATTTTCGCTGTTTACCCACTCGTCAGGTAAAGCGAAAGTCACTTTTTGAGAACTTTAGTTCTTTGGGTCGCAGGTTCAAGGTCTTTCATCGTTCGGATGTTAAAAACTCTTGTCATAGTTGGCCGCTGTTTCCATGAAGTTTTACTCAGAAGTATTAGAATATGATCTGGCATGACACATTGATTTCGTTCTTCATTTTGTTATGCACGAAAGTTGTGAATTCGCGAAACTTACCTTGAATAGTTTGAAGTAAGACTATCGTAGAAAGTAAAACTGCTAAACGACATTTCATCACTTTGGGAAACATTCCCTACTTGCTTATGCTTCAAATGACTGCCGCTTTTCTTGGCATGCACGATTGTGTCGTAATCTGCCTTTTAAATTTCGAGTGTTTCGACAAGTTTCGCTTTCGAGTTTTATACGGAATGAACCGGTTAGTGTTGGCCACCGGTAAAATTGATCAAAGTCTATCGCTAAGAAATGTCATATATAAATCATTTCTTAACACTGTCTTTGAGTGTTTTCCTGAGAAATCCCAACCTCGCCCGAATCAGTGAGAATGATTGCGTGCCAGTAAGCAAGAACTATCATCAGTCAGTATCGTTTCCCCCATCGAGTCCTTCAAGAGACGCTGAGTCGTCAAACTGTAAATCCTTTTCATTACCACTGAAGCTTAATAACACTTCCATTCATATGGCAAATTATAGCCTCTAGCCATATCTCGTTAAATGATAAATACGAACGTAATGTGTCAGAAGTGCAAATTGCATGTTCCAGAGCAGACTAAAATTCTAACGGTAACTGAGCTTGCACGGGTTAGTGTGATTTATCAAAAAAAAAAAAAAAAAAAAAAAGATGCTGATTATACATCTGAGTTTTTTCTTATTTACTTAAAACAACGGCTTGTTTGTCGGGTGTTGGGGGCGGGGACGTTCTCGTATAATCTGGAATGTCCCTCTTAACTTTGACTTTTCCGTGCAAGGAAACGCATTTAGAAGGAACTTCTGACACAAGACTCATTGTGTTCCTGCCATTAATCTATACTTCCTATTTATGTCATCAAACACGGTTGGTTTGTCTTTTGCTGGCTTGTCCGTGGTTTTAAAACCAATGGAAGTTAATAAAAGCAAAATCATTGGATTCTGTAGTCGTCTTAGTTTCCTTTCATAGATGTTTACAGTATGTGACGGCTTAGTGTTTAGTGGGCTTGTTCAAATCCCATAATTTCTGATAAGCAACTGGCTTTTGCTTTCAGTAATTCTTGTTTACATATATCTTACTATTTTTTCCTTTCCAGTTAGGTCTCAAGATAGGGTAATAGCTAGCTGAGGTACACTGTAGGCTTTGCAAGGTTAGCACCCCAAAGCACGTTTGCATCATGGACTGCTAACTAACTGGCCGATAGCAAAGCCTGTGTTTCAGTTTTGTGCTGCCGAAACCCTTAGGAACCGTACGGGTAAATTTCAAATGGCAGTTGAAACACAAGACTTGCATACTAGCAGATTTTACCAACGATTGGTGAAATTATTTATAGTGTAAACATGCTTTTTGATAATATCCTTCGTGGTATTTATCTCAAGTCATTACGATCATCTAGTACATATATAAACCAAAGTTAGTCTAATATTGTGTGTTATGCCACCGGAGTAAACATATCGTTAAAAAAACGTTTAAGGTGAAACTTTGAAGTCAAACAAGAATTTTGATTGTTTTCGAGGAAGTGTTTGTGAGAGGTTGTTCATGATAAAATATCTCAGTCTCTGATTGGCAACTTCTTTTGACTCACAACGTGCTTGTTGACGTGTGTGCTTGTTGTAATTGCATCAAGAACAAAGGAAAATTTTCTTACACACGTGTTCGTCTTGGAGACGAAAATATCAAAAACAAGGGGGAAGAATCTGCTCAATCTACTGTATCTATAAACTTCCTTGCAAAGATTTGATCAGTATGGCATCTTTTTCTCATTTCCTTGCTTGGTACATGCTGACAACGTGCCCAGTAGATATTTAATCTAACTATTCTAACTTCCGGTGTTACATAAAAGGAGTTGAATTTTGATTAAAAGAAAGTTCTCATCCTTAATTGTTCCCAACCACGTGCGAAGTGAAAATTTGAATACTTGTTATTGATAAGCCTTCCTTTTCCGAGTTTCGATCTTGACAGCGACGTTTAAAAAAAAAACACATTTACGAATCAGACCTGTTGAAACCGTGTTTTAGTAGTTCGCTTTCGGCCTACCAACCCAGCCGAGCACTTTCTTTCTTGGAAACCCTCTATGAAACCCCTTACTTGAAGATGATACATTTTCCTTGGAAATACGAACGTCTTCAGCTAAGACTTACAACTTGAATATTGCCAACATTTGCAATTTCGATCTGAGGGTTGGAAAACCACAATTAAATGACGAAGAGCCCCTGATATTTCTGTGAAAGTTTCGATCCTAATCTTAATTTCAATTCACCATTTTTAAATGACACTGTTGCCTTAGAGATGCAAAACTCCTTTCGGATTTAAAATTATAAATAATAAACAGGAAGAGAAAATTTCATGGACTGGTTAAGGTTCGATCTAAAAGCTCCTGTCTTCATATTTGCTTTGTCCCTCAGTTTTAGGTGTGGGTTCAAACTAAACTTGTTCTGATCCATTACCGAGACCTCGATCATAACGAGAACATGCATGACTACAAGCATGCAACGTTTTTGTCACATCTATTGAAATAATTATATTACAACTATGATCCTTGATGTTCCGTGATTCCACACAGATAGGAAGACAGTTTATTTTCTTCTCTAAATAAGAGTAATCACTGGTTGAGCATTTAATTAAAATCACTGTCGTGGAAATCTGCTGACTACCTAACATGACCAAAGAGCTCAAAATAGACAGGTAGGTTTTCAATGAAAAGTGAACTGGAATTAAGCATTATTTAAAATTTGCACGCGACTTTCACTCAGCAAAAATTTTAAAGTAGATATATAAAATAAAAACTGCATTAGGAAAAAAATATGTCTAAATTGCTTTACTGTGTAAAGAATTTCAAAATAACCACTTTTCTTTAACAAAAGTGTTGTTTTGGCCGCACAGCAGAATTTCTGAAAACAACGCCCTAATGTAAAGGAATGCTTTTTCTAGAAATAACCAGTCAAAAACTGTGCCCCCTCCATTAACCAGGAAAGAAACTACGTCCCCTCCATTAATAGACCAATTGTCCATGATGGCGACGTATGAATAAATCCCTATATCAAGAACATGGCAAGTTGGGGCGTTTTGAAAACACACCGGCAGGCCAAACCCAGAGAATGATCACTATGGGAAGTTTAAACTGAGCATTGCGTCTTGTGTTCACCTTACTCTTGAGTATAAGCTAAAATATAATTCTTTTGGTTTTGTCCGCCACTCATGAAGAAGGTCTGTTTCGGCTGTTTTCAAGTGACGTAAAGGCGGCCATGTTGGTGTACCCAACAACTCCGGGAATTGAGCTCTATTATCACGCAAACGTTTTCTTTCTTTTCGGTGGAAAAAACAAGGTTACTGATCACGTGAGTGAAAATACTCTCTACAGTTGGCTTTCTGACTTCGGGCATCACCATCAAACGTCTAAAATACTTTTAAAACTCTTATAGTTATTGATGTCATCAGTGCATTTGCTGCGGGAGGAACAGGTTGAATAATGTGATATGGTTTGGCACAATTTCCAATGCTTTGGATTGTTGCTCTCCGGTTGTCTACGGAAGAATTGGAATGTGAAGTCTGTTCCCCCTATTTCCTAGCTTTTTCACTTCCTGATGAATATAATTGCTTTTAAGCTTCCGGTGACTGTCAATCAGCGACTTCCAGTTACTTTTTGTGGCTAATGAGGCCAAATTTTTCCCCTTGATTAATAGCATCTCGGGGTTTCCTGGCAAGTGCCATATTAGATCTTTCCCAGTAATTTTGCCTTGCTTCTCTGAATGTCGCATCGGTTTTTCTCAAGCGTTTTGTTGAATCCTTGAACAACTCTTCCTTAAAAAGGTTAAAATATTCTGGCAACTATTCACCAAAAATTGAATGCAAAAAAAAAAATCACTATTGAAAAAGCTCTTTCAATTGTTCGATTGCCAGAAACACAGTCCCGAGAGAAGCCCCAGTACTTTTAGTTACGATCCGTAATTGGTTAACTACATTATACATGCCTCAGGAACATTGAATTTATAGTTTCAGATGTTTCAGGACGTCTCAGAATCGAACAAAGACATGAAAAATGTGGGCGTGATCCAATGTAAAATTGTAAAACACACAAGAAACAAGGTTCTATTCCAAAACTATATGGAAAATATCACAATATTAATTTCCCAAGGTAAAAGAAATTAAATGGAGTCACACCTTACAATAATGTCACTTGTTTGAAGACGATTTCATTGAGAAATCTCTGTTTCGAAAGTATTTTTAGTGATGATACATAGCACTTTTTGTTTCGAATAATTGTCAATAAAAGAGAAACAGATTCCTGTGTTTTATCCACTCTTCAAGGGGATGTGTATTTAAAAATGAGCTTCAATGAGATTGCTGGCTTTTTAGCCAAGACTTTTGGATGTATTTTCTTTATTTTAGGTAAGTGCAAAGTTGATTTTACGTGCAATTAATGCAATACTTGGGAAAAGGATAATTCATCATTTCGTGGTTATAAGAGTGCCAGGAAAAAAGTTTTATTAATGATTATTTTCCCTGAACTTGCATATACGTGTTCTTACTACGAAATATGTACTTTTTCAAAGCTGAGTCACACCTTGGACACAAACGCAAATGCCAACACAGCAAATTACGCACGCGCAATTGAGTACCCCAAGATGGCCGACAAAATTGAGTTTCTTTCTCCTTCTTGGTCTTTGGCTTATAAGGTGAAGGCGTCAAATACAGAGGAACAATAGAGCAAAATCCAAACGTGTATGCGTTCGAGAAATCGTTTTAAAAAAGTCGAATTCTGGGATATTACCATAATCTAGTGCGAGAATTGCAGCTTGGTGGTCGAGAGTAGTATTTGCCCATTCATATATCGCCGTAAATGAGATTCCGAACGGACTCTGATAACTTTTCGTCTGTCGTGAGACCTGATGTGATGTAAGACGCCAGCTTGGTTTCAACTGTAGAGTTATGGAACAAGTATTTTTCATTGCGATTGCATTGCACTGGTTCATGCATGACAAGTGAAAACGCAATCGCAAGTAAATGGAATTTGTTTCTATTTATTGCGTCAGCGTTTGCGCATGCGTTTGCGTTATGGAAGTTCACGAGGACACTGCGGCAAA
>NC_090883.1:48389657-48392157 GCF_036669925.1 Montipora capricornis | reverse complement strand
AAATGCAGTTTTGACACAGTGACAGTGCAGAAAATTGGTAACAAACCATGCATTCTGATTGCTCAATGATCAAAGAAAGTCTCAGATAGCCAATCAAATTAAATGCGAGCCCTGGGTGGCGCAATTTTCACGTGATTGCGTGATATGAGTGCGTTGCTTCTACTTGATCACGACAATGCCATTTCAAAATGAATCATCTTGTGAATGTTGTTAACAAGTAATCACATGATTTTTCTCTCTTGCTGTTTGGAAAAAATAAGCAGAATTAAATTTTTCCGAAGCCTAAAAATTGTACTCGCCCAAGGGGCTCGTGAGCTCTCGTCTTTGAAAAAATTGTTTATTCCAAATTGCACTTGAAATGATGTCATTACCTTTACACACAGAAGGTGGCCTCATGGTTAGTGTGTTCGACTCCGGATCGAGTGGTCCGGGGTCGGGTCCTGGCCGGGGACATTGTGTTGTGTTCTTGGGCAGACACTTTACTCCCACGGTGCCTCTCTCCATCCAGGTGTATAAATGGGTACCGGCGAAATGCTGGGGGTAATCCTGCGATGGACTGGCATCCCATCCAGGGGGGAGTAAAAATACTCCTAGTCGCTTCATGCCACAGAAACCGGGATAAGCTCCGGCTCTGATAGGCCACTTGGTTAGTAAACAGACTTTACCTTCTTTATATACAGAGTCTCTATACTTTTAAAACGCCATCTTGTTTTTGTTTGAATAATTCAGTGCGATGGCCAAGAGGGACTTATGCCTTACCAATGCCTGTCACTGGATGCCCGAAGTCAAGAAAATTGTCCTGGTCAAAAGGGCATGTTCGGCAAAACACAGAAGACACACGTCCACTGAGTAACTGGTCTAGGCCAGTGCACTTAAAGGGATTTAGGAACAACAACGTCATAACCCAGCATTTTTGCGTGAAAGAAAACCGGGAAGGAAACCGCGACTGGCCTAAAGGAAAGTACTGTATATACAAGAAAGGAAAGTGTCCCAGCGGTAAGAATGTGTGCATTGTCGATTCTCAAGTGGTATATTTTTGCTGTTTTAAAAATCAAAACCAGAACAATTTAACTCTAAAACAAGTCTAGACATTTTACTCCCTGAAGAAGGCAGGCCTTGCTTGACGAAATATTGAAAAATATTACTTGCTTCAGCCCAACAGCCAGCCCGGCTTTCTCTATTATTTGAGTCTGCAGTGTAACTCTAGCACGACAAAACGACATTGTACAACGCATCAAGCAGAACTTCATTTCTTATTTCTTGTGATAGAAACAAATCCGAAAGCATTCTTCCATTCCTTTTTTTAGGTATAAAAACCTCAATTGAATTTCAAACATCCCTAAATCGGGATTGAGCAGCTCCCTCTCTGTAAAAACACATTCAAGTTTTGGAATTTGACCGGGGTAGATAATGGGCCCTCCCTCTAAGGGCCACACACGTCATGGAGTGATCGTCGACCCGCGCTTTTGTTATCACGAGGGTACATCGGTGTAGTCAAATAATGCAGGCTACACATGCAACTCCAGTCCAAAAATACTCTTCAAAAGGTGGAAGAGAAAAGTTGAATAACTGTAGCTTCTTGTTTCCGCCTCGACAGGTTTCAGTGAAAGCTGGATCAAATGGGACGACGAAGATACGAAAAACGATAACAGTGCTGGCGGAGAACTTCCTGATGGCATTTATCGCAAGGACACGATCATGTATTTTTGCTGCCGGTCAGATGGTTCAGCAGACACACCTATCGAACTGCCTATGCGTAAACCATTCCTTCTGCTGAAACACTCCAGGCGTTGTCAGGCTGTTATGAACATGCGCGTGACCGAGGAATGGCTGTTCTGGGATTGTGAAGACGCCGAAAACAAAAACGATTGGTCTGGAGTATTGCCAGAATCATTTCATGCAAAAGACATCAAACTTTTTTTCTGTTATTACTCCAAAATTTGATTATTTTTTATTGGAAAGTTCTCCCAATCAATGACTCATGCACCTGCCTTTAAGTGCTTTCTAATGGCTTTCTTGGAGTTAAATGCCAAACCCAGACTGAAAGCGTAAATCATGAACCATGCTGATCTGTACCGATTTTCCTGCATTGAAAAGCCTTAGTCGATATTTTGTAGTTCCAGTTATGCAGGTATCAAAGTAAACACGGAGAGGAAGGGGGGGGGGGGAGGGGGGGGTGGGCAGAGGTGGGGCATTTGAATTAATTTTTTGAGGATTTTTGCCCACCCTCGGGACTGAAGAGAGGTTCAAATGTGATCAAAGGTCTCAGCCCGGGCGAAAAAAAACCCATACAGACCCCAGTTGTTCAAACGATGGATAGCGCTATCCACCGGATAAATCACTATCCACCGGAGAAACACTAGCAAAAGCAATTGAGTTACCCAGTGGATAGTGATTTATCCGGCGGATAACGCCATCCATCGTTTGAACAACTGGGGCCAGATCTTTAATGTGACAGTAATTTAGACCACGCTTTTTGAGGGTGGGGACAACAGTAGTT
>NC_090883.1:48384657-48387157 GCF_036669925.1 Montipora capricornis | reverse complement strand
TTACTACTTAGGTGATAAACATTTAAGAAACGCGAAACAAATCATCTGTGCGGCTAAGATGTTCGTGATTCGATAATCTCTCGAACTTGTGTTGTTTGCCCCCTCAGAAATGTGTAGCTAATTTGCATGATAAAGGCAAGTCCAACATGGCGGCTATCGTGAATAAGGCCTATTAGCCGTAGCTTTTCGTATAATATTTTTTTGAGAATAGGTGAGGCGCAACCTGCATCTTTTAGACTAGCCAAGCAAAGAACTTGATAAAATGTGGCTATTTTGAAATAAGCGCCTTTGACGTAAGTAGAGTGTTGCGCTTGATGGAACCTTTCTGTGTAAAGCAATGAGTTTGAAAACGTTTGTTTAAAGTGCTGCACCAAGTCTGAGAGTTAAGATTAACATCCGGGTATGCGTAACCTCCTTTAAAGGTCACAAAAGGTATCCAGTGAACTGAGAAACTTTATTCTTACCAATCAAACCCTTAGATAAATCCCTCACCTACCCCTTGAGGCGCGGGTCTCTTCTCCTGATAAAAAAGGAAGTAGAATACTGTTGGAATGTGTCAAATTCAAATATTTTGAAAATATTGAGGACGTTTGGATCAGCAAGATCAGCCACAGGCAATTTGGACGAGGAAGCCTGCTTATTGGATACTATTAATTAGGCCCATTGTCCTCTATCCTGCTTCATTTGCTCAGCAATTCACAACTTTATTACTCGGAATACCTGAAAGGTATCCGAGTTATAATCTGTGCAGAATTTAGTTTTCTGTGCAGCAAATGGACAATAGAATTACGAGGCGGTGATTTCATTGGTTAAAAAGCAATGTGCTACACCCCTTTGGGCAATACATTTGACCTCTCTCTGTGACAAAACAACTGCATCAATAGCAAATAAATTGAACACAGCCGCGAAGGCCCGGAGAAGATTTCCGATAGCGAGAGACTTGAAACAGCCTCTCGTCCTACAGAATGCGATGAAAATCGAATTTATAACCTGCAGTGGAGCAACCAAATGATGGGTTCTATGTTGGGACTTCAGTGTGACTCATTTTATTTCGTTTGCTGATTCAAAGCGCAAGTTCCACTATAGGGCAAATGACGCAATGCGATGCAGCTAAAATGTGAAAATGCTGGATTCAGCCTTATGGAATGTTATAAATGACATATTTACTCTAATCTTGCTTGTTGACCGCATGACGAAATCGCCAGCGCAGAACTTCCAGCAGCGGTATGTTATGAATGGTCGAATTTCATAAAGTCTCTTTCTGTCTCAGGTGTTCTTTGTCGAACATCATCCGCCGTCGATGTCTATTTCTTGTTTAAATCAATTGATAGTTTCACCATCTTCATGTTAGCTACCTAGAGCTGGAGGTCACCGGCCGCATCATTCACAACACTGTTAATCTGGAACCTTTGCAGCTGGATACCGGTTTTCACTTACCCATATTAAGACTTAGTTACATGCAAGAATAGTTTTTCACATGTTTTCTGTGTTGCTACACTAGTGTTTCACTCGCCTTTGCCTCACCGGCTGCTTTCACTTGAAACCAGTTTATTTGATGTCACGCTACATGCTAAAAAAATAGACATAAGACCCACGTTATTTCCATCCCTGTTCCAAAACATACTATTCCTAATTAGCTGTGTCACCTTTTGAAGGGAAAGGACAAAACATAGACCCCCCTTTTGGACCGGGTCCATATTTATTATTATTTTCTTGCTAAAAAGTGTCCCAAAGCAGAACTTAATGATCTTTTTAATCTCAGAAAGGACGATTTCATGACAAAAGGGATGTGTTCACTTTGTGACAATGTTTAGATTGGGTATCAGTTACAAATTGTTTCATTTTGTCATTACTAACAATTGTTACATTACCCAAAGAGAACAATAACAATGCCTGTTCATTTATCATTGATATTTTATTGTTATAAAATATGTTAATGTTTATATATATTGTTCATGTTGGGGCTGGCTAATTTGGGAGTCCATTGTTGGATACATAAGATGAACTTTATTAGGGCTTACACTAAACGAAACCAAACGCACAGAAACACATTAAGAATCCTTAACCTTCTTTAAGCTAACCTTAGGCCTAAACACAAGTTTTCAGGTCTAATTTTAGCATTGGTTAATGGTTAGGGTTGTACCCGCCCGGAAATTTTTGATCCATTTGGCAAAATAGTAATGTGACCAAAATTGCTATTTTGCGAAGCGGATCGAAATTTTCCAGGCAGGTACAGCCCTAGTAAGTGTAAGCCCTTTCTAGAATAATATATAAAGAAAGTTCTTTCCTGTTCGGGAAAAAAGCTAATCAGTTTCATGTCCATGAAATTAAGATAAATTTATATTTAAAAAGATTAATTTGTTATTTATAATATTACCAGTATACTAAATTGAATAAATGTATGATGCAGTAAGCTATTTTACAATGATAATTTCATTTCATTCTTCATCAGAGTGATTGATTATAAAACCATATTTCCTAAATTAAATACGGTAGATTT
>NC_090883.1:48377157-48379657 GCF_036669925.1 Montipora capricornis | reverse complement strand
CTTCTATTCTATGAAGACAAGGAATCTTAAAACTATCAGAGACGCTCTTCAGTGCACTTTTGGAATCTGCCTCATTTACTACCGTTTTGAAAATTTAGCTTCAAAGAAATTATGAGTCACGCAAGTTTTGGTCACCGTAGATCACTCATTAATTTTGGTAAAATTATTCCGAAACACGATTACTAACGGTAAATTCGGAGAGTGAGCGTCTTTACACCGCCTACTTTCGTTCTTCCTTGGAGCGCATAACATTTTATTTAAAGTTCAAGCAATTTTTTATTATAGTGGAAGAAAAGTGAAGCAAATTAGCCGAAAGCTCATTAACATGTTTTGGGACACTTTGCATCGAAACGCAAACAAAAACAATTGAATAAAAAAATACGGGTCAGGTCCATGGACCCGGTCTAAAGGGGGTTCCTTTCCCCCTGATGAATTTATTTGCAATTGTAAACATTAAGCGATGTTCACCGGTACATTATCCGCGTTATTGTAAATGAGCAAATGGCTACAGAAACATTTACTTGTTTTGTTCCGTACTTGGTGAATTAAAAAACTACCTCTTCCAAATGTATCACCCTACTTTTGCGCCATATGGTATTCCGAGTAAACGCTTAAGGAAGCGTCTTGTTTTGTTACAACGGGTGGTCGACACGCGCTCCATGTCAACAAAGATCTTTGGACACGTGAAAAAGTCATACCAAAGATTATCTTTGATTTCTCAGAGAGACAACCACAGGTGTGGCCTGTTGGTCTAGTGGCATGATTCTCGCTTAGGGTACGAGAGGTCCCGGGTTCAACTCCGGGACAGGCCCTGCTACAATCGGAAACCATTATTTACTTTTATCAAACTCTAAGGATCTGTCGAAGAGAAAAAGAAAAATTTGAAGCGATATGAGGGAGTTTAAGCACGTGAAGTTTTTGGATGGTCTCAATGGGGCTAACCGTGAGCCGCGAAACGTCAAAAAAGTTAACCGTTGGGCGTGAAAATGACAAAAAAATAACCATTAACCTTGAAAAAAAAAGCATTATGCGTGGTAATTGTTACTTTATTTTGAAAAGTGGAATTCCCTACTTGCACAATCCCATATTACACCTCTCTCCCCCTCCTCCCCCAAAAAAGATGCATAATCAATGTTTGCAATTTCTCCTGGGACATGAAGATATCCCAGGAGAAATAGAAAACAATGCTCATGCAATTTTTTTGGCGGTAAAAGAGGTGTCTTATGGGATTTGTGCAAATTAGTAGTGAATAGTAGGTAGTATTTCGAAATATTTACACCCATCCATCGTCATATTACCCTGTACGACACTGAACGGCTATATATGTTGCTCGCTGATGTCAGTAAAGTTTATGCACTTATCAGCGGCTTTCCCGGGGGTCGACCCCGGGGACACCCCCGGGGAATTGAAATTTCGTACAACCAAAACTTTGTGAAAACCCGTGGGTAGCGGGCAAGACTAGGGTTACAAAGTCCCCACCCCCGGGCATTTGTAAATACATGATTTTTTAAACACTGTTTATGGATAAACAAAGTTTTTGAATTTCCTTTATTTTGTAGCACAGTTAAAACATATATATTCTCTCATCTTATTGGCTTTCCTTTGTGATATATTAACACATGGCCCATGAAGCATGATTTTTTACACACTGTTTATGGATAAACAACAAAATACATTTGAAGTTTTTGAATTTCCTTTATTTTGTAGCACAGTTAAAACATATATATTCTCTCATCTTGTTGGCTTTCCTTTGTGATATATTAACACATGGCCCATGATACCAAACCTTGCAGTTTTGTGACTTCCCATCACATTTAATCATACATCTAGATAGATAGAAAATAAAAGTGATTAAGATCATGATCAGGATCTGAAAGTGAAAAGTTGCCAATAACTTTTACCCATATTCTGGCGCTTGGCAGTAGCACCACAGTTGATCTTCGTGTTCTTCATCCTGCGCATCATCCAGTTCTTCATTACTGGATTCTGTCAACATGAAAGAAAAAGACTGTCACTATATAATGAATAGAAACAACCTCGTTCCCAGGGCTTTTTCCCTAAGAAAATGGGAAGGTCGGGAAAAGGCCCTGGCATCGGCCGGTCGATTCTATTTTCTTATTGGCTGGTTGCAATGTTACAATAATTAATGTTATTTTTATGCGATTTTTGAGAAATTTAATTTCATACTCAAAATAGGGCCAGTAAGGAGGCGACGCCAACTAAGATTTTTCCCAGAAATCCGGTTTGTATGCTTTGCTCGGAATATAAAGACAGTCATGCCAATATTATTACACCCACAATTTCTGGGTGTTTTTTTGGGTCATGTGACCGGCCGATGCCAGGGCCTTTTCCCGCCCTTCCCATTTTCCTAGGGAAAAAGCCCTGGGAACGAGGTTGGAATAGAAATGCAAACCACAGGAAAGAATTACCTCTCTGTTGTTTTTTTTGCTTTTCATGTAGCTTCAGCTTTTTTAGCACCACTTTTTCTTGCCTCCTGAAC
>NC_090883.1:48347157-48354657 GCF_036669925.1 Montipora capricornis | reverse complement strand
ATACAGAGGCATCGTTTTCGGGAGTGTAGTCGAATTTCAAGTATTTGTTAAAACTGATTCTAAAATGAACAAAAGACATTAAAGAAAACATTGTTACATTGTACATGTTTCAAACTGCAGTCACCAGTTACACTAAACGCAATAGGCCACGTTCGGTATATCAATAATCATATATGGCTACGGGGGTTTATGGTCAATTTTAACATTACTTTACTTAGAAATCTCACTTAAAACTTGTGAGACAAAACAGACGTGAGCCGGAAATTTAGTAATAATAATAAAAATAATAATAATAATAATAATAATAATAATAATAATAATAATAATAACAGACGTACTTAGTGCGCATTCTAATCGCCATGCACTTACAATATAAATGGAAATGAATGTCTAATTTATGTTTAGTATAAGAATCTAATGTAAATATTAAAAAAACTAAATATATAAAAAGTACATATAGTATTCAAGACATATAGTGAGCATGTAATATTCATAAAGTGAACATATAGTATAATGACTCTGAAAAGTGTTTTTTAAACATAAATGTTTTGAGCCGAGATTTAAATGTTTCTGTAGTGTCTGATTCTTTTTAATGCCATGAGGAATTGAATTCCACAATTGTGGTGCCGCATTAGAGAAAGAACGGCCACCGTAGGTCTTGGATTTATGTGATGGCATACATACAGTGTACATAACAGAGAACGAGATGACGACCTTAGAGTGAGTGGTTGATGGTATCCTTTAATTGTCGGTTTCAAGTATTCAGCGGACTGTCCGTTTAGTGTCTTGCATACTAAAAGTGGTACCTTGCCTCTATTGGCAACCAGTGTAGATTCTTAAGTATGGGTGTTATGTGGTCGGTGCATGGTGCGTATACCTGTTACCAACCGAGCTTGCTACATTTTGGATCCTTTGCAGTTTGGCTTTTTGTTAATTTGGAATACCAAATAAAAGACTATTGCAGTAGTCCACTCTAGAAATCACAAGAGAATTCACCAACCACTTGAGCATATCGTGTGGAAGATATTTCCGGATACGTTCAATCGATCTTATCGCTCTGCTAACCTTGCACGTTTCATTTATATGGTCAGAAAACGACAGCGTTCTGTCCATGATTGCACCCAAATTCCTGGCCTTAGGTTTTTACTTTCACTGTGGTGTTAGATAGGTCTACAGCCTCACAAAAAGCGGGTTGTTTGCTAGATCGCGAGGTAAAGTGAAGCATTTCAGTTTTATTGGGGTTACACTTTAACATGTACTTAGTGCTCCACGAAAACACATCTTCAACACAAGTGCAAAGGATGTCAAGCGAGTTAGCTGGAAGTTCATGATTGTTGATAGTAATATAAATTTAAGTATCATCTGCATAGCACTTGCAGTCTAAATTGTGCGAGCTAATAACATTTTGCAGAGGTGCCATGTATAATGTAAACGGTATAGGACCTAGTTTTGAGCTTTGGGGAATAAAATTTGACCATAAAGCCTCATAGCCGTGCCTGAATATTTAACAATTATACACCGAAGTGGAGGTAAATACCCACCACTTTCACCGACACTGAAGTGAATAATTGTTTTAGTATATACCACAGAGGTTGAATAAAAAAACGAACCAAAAAAACTCACTTTTGTAGAATACAATGGAGAATTTCAAATCTCGTGCGCCGGTTACTTGGAGGTGAATAGTACTTGGATAATCACCTCCGAGTTAGCCAATCAGCACGCGCAGAGAGCACTATTCACGTGTGGTATATACTAATAATATTTAACATTAGGATAGTACCACGCACTCTCATTGGTCAATAGCTGTGTTTAGATGAGAGTATGGAAACACGGCTGACATCACACAAATTTTGATTGGTTATATGCGGCCAGATGCGCGTTTTGATTGGCTGGTAGGAAAAATGAGCGTGTATCAAGGAAATCTGTTTCAATCAAGAATTTTCCTTCATTTGCTTCCTTCATTTGTTGGATTATCTTTGAGAAATATTTTAGAAAAGCAATAGAGGACTTTTGTCCGTGTTTCCATAGCCTCGTCTAAACACTCGAGAGATGAGGCTACGGAAACACAGAAAACGTCCTCTATTGCTTAATTATTATTCAACACATTGTCACGATGTCCAAATATGGTCATAGCACGCTCAATATTCGTCGTGCGTATACTCGACGTATATCCTGCGATTTACGTATTTTTTTGTGTCGGGGGGGAAAAATAGTAGTTTTTCCAGCTTTTTTTCCCAATAACGTACAAAATTGAGCTTTGACATCAATGTGTTAAATAATAAAACAATTATCCTGCTCAATCTTGCGGAATATCGCCTGATTTTAGAAAACGCGGCCTACGGCCTCGTCGGCTAAGTATCAGGCAATATTCCGCGCAATTTCGCAGGATATTTGTTAAATATATGAGTAGGAGCTTGCCTCTCCCATACAAGCCCTATGGGTCAACCGTTGCGCGTATCTTTCTAGTTTTAGAACGCCACGAGTTCTTCGGCTCTGCACGCACTGTTTAGAATGGCCAATCAGAATAAAGTTATTGTCTAAGGAAGACAAAAATAGCAAAACGTTGAATGTAAAGTGATGTAAATGTGAGTCTCCCGCTGGAGGGTTAGTGCTAAAAATAGAAAAATACGTGCAAAGGTTGACTCAAGGATTTAGTGCATAGGGAGGCTCCTACTCATGGACTTCTGGTCTGGCCTTTTGAGGCTTCCCTCAGTCACGCGCACAGCCTATAACCCATTCAAGTTCTTGGACATTCTGGTCCCCAGAGCTCTCCGTTTCTTTTGGTCGGCGAAACAAAGCGTGGGCCATTGCTTCGAAGCCGGAAACAATGTTGTTTAAGTATAATGCCAGGCACTTTTGGAAAGTCCCTCATATTACAGCCTGTTCGTTTTGTAGTGGACAGTTTAGAAGAAGTCAGCAATGGCTGTGTCCTGGTTGTGTTTCTTCTCAATCAAAGAGAGAAGTTAAAAAAGCGAGGTGTTGGCGTTAACGTTTTCAAACAATGCAATGATCAGGCTACTCCGTTCCTCGATGACAATGTAAAAATTTATCTATGGACATTCCAGTTGCTCCTGTGATGCAGGCCTAGAATGTTAGCAGTCCCTTTGTAGATAGTTGCGAAGGGGCGCAAAATAGGCGAGCGAAAGCGGAACTTTTTCTCCTCGCTCCAGTCTCGCCGTGCTGTGCGCTCTCGGCTATTTCTCGCGCTCTCACGACTATCTCTGGAAAGGGACTGCGGCATGCTAGCAGTCTAATGCGGGCCGGGAATAAAATGTAATGCGAAGTGCTTGTAGTTTTAATTCGTTCTACTCATACATTTTAATCAGCCAATGAAACAATTTGAATTTTTAGGCACGACAAGAGCTCTATGTTTCGCCGACCATGTGACCAAAAGAAACGGAGGACTCTGAGGACGAAAATGGTTCCTGGGCAGCCATGAACAGCTTTCGTCCATGTTAGAACTCATAAGCACAGCACAGCCAAACTGTTCTGAGAGAGAGGGGCCTTAAACCCGAGTTTTGTATCACACTTCTGGATTTTTGTCAAGCACATGTCAAGCACAAGCTCTTGATTCCCAAGATCAAAACATTTATTCTCCTAACTAGTATCATAGATTTCTTTGTTGGTTAGTCATGAGAATTTGGTGTTATAGCAAGAGCACACCTGTTACGCTGTTAACTATCTTCATCCTCGATACCTGTTTGACTGACATTTAATTGAAATTGGGAGGAGAATTTACATGCTGATCATTCTTAAGAGTAAAAGTGTTACTAATAGTAATTAATGGCTTACTTGACTCCATGTATCGCACCCTTGTCCGCCTTCGTAAGAGCTTGAAAGAAACTATGACTGTCATTAAAAATCCAGCGAAAAGACCAAGACCAATAAAAAGTGTTGTACCAATAGGACCAGGATTTCTGTCATCTGTGAGATGCCACGGAGAAGGTGTTGTATCTATAATATTAGCAAGCAAAACAGAAGTTATAGGGCTTTCCTATTGACTAAATATTCTGGGAAGTTCCAGGTGAGGAATAAATTGAAACGGAACATAGATTTTTGCCGGGATGAAATTCCGTAATATCACATTTTTCGCTGTTCGTTTAAACAGAATCAGAAACTCATGACCTTAAAGCGTTTAACTCTGGTTCAGAGCTGGGGTTTCTTTTTAAGTTTAAAAATTTCTTTATTTTGTAAGTAATAACGTAGCTCGTGCATTTTCCCGCGCGTGCAAATGGTGTCCTTAAGTCCCCAGATTCTTTTCATGGAAAAGAGTTGCAAGTTACACGCTTCAATGGCATGTGCTTCTGACAAAATCTAATTACATCTATGGATTGTACTTTCATTGTTGTATCTCTCAGATTGTAGAGGGGCACCGTATTCTTACAGAAAGACTGTTTTCATTGAAGAAATATGTCTATCTTTGTATCGATAGTAAATCGGGGATAATCGGAAAAAAATTCCGAGTGTTCCGGCAGAAGTCGAGCCTACGGCCTTCCGATTCACTGGTTCGGATGCTCCCCCACTGAGATATAGGAGACGAGTTAGGAACTTTGTAGGAACTAGGCCATGGTTGTGTCTTAATAACCGTGACAAACCAATAATCGGATTAGGAGTTGCTTGCTGAAGCATTTTACAAAAAAAATTAAAATCACGGTTAATCGACGTTTCGATGTATCAAACATCATTCTCAAGATTGAGGTCGTTTATGCTAATGTCAAAGTTGTTAAGAGAGAGTTGAAGATTTTGAATATCTAATATGCGCATTCCACAGTGCTTGATGTTGTGTAAATATTTTAGTTAAGCATCAGTGAATAACCTCGCGCGGATCTAGTCTGACGGTACGTTGAGTGTCGACGGTTTTAGTTCTTTTATGATTAACATTTCGTAGAACAAACAGTCCAGTTTACTCCGGCACTTTTTTAGGATGGTGAAATTTTCTGCAATGGCTGGTCGTTGGACTCCATGTTGTAGTTTCATGTGCTTGCCAATTGAAGATCTTGAGTTGGTGTGTTCGTTGATCGGTTGAAAGAGGTGTCGATTAGTAAAACCGATATAGTCCATTTCACATAGACCACATTTGAAGTGATAAACAACGCATTGTTCGTTGATGATCTTCGGTTTTGGTTAACGGGTTTTGATGATTTCACCTATTTTCTTGCTCGTGAAGATAGGTTTTATGGAGACACCGATTCTAGTTCGAACTAAGGTCTTGTAGCTGTTTCCTTGTGCTGTCTGCAGCGCTCTGGCTAGTGAAAGGGATTGAAAACATAACCGTAGGAGTGGAGTCATTGTTCCTGTCTGCATCACTCTGTACATAGTCCGTAACAACATTAGTAATAAAATGGTTTACAGTGGTTTCGATCAATTGTGATGGGTAAAGGAGGTTTGAGAACGTTAGCTTTAAGGCCTCACATTCGTTGATGAAATGTTTCCAGTTAGACGACAGTCTGTAGGCTCTGTTAAGCATGGTTTTAAGGAGGCCCTTTTTGTAGCGTTGATCAACATGGCTATGAAAGTGTAGTAGAAGACCAATGTTAGTTGGTTTCTTTTAAACACTAGTTTCTAGTTTAGTTCCGTTTTTATAATATTCATGCCAAGAAAAGGTAGTGTGCTGTTAGCGGCCAATTCCATAGTGAACTTTAGCGCAGGATGTTTTGAGTTAAGGACATCAAGAAAAGCATGGGCTTCTGCGGTGTTAGGCATGATCGCGAAGGTATCATCGACGTAGCGTTTGTAGAAGGTTGGGATTGTGCCTTCTTCCTGAAGTAGCTCTTCCAGTGAACACATAAAGACCACATAAAGACGTTTGCAAGTAGAGTCTGTTCTACGAAATGTTAATCATAAAAGAACTAAAACCGTCACTCAACGTACAGTCAGACTCGATCCGCGCGAAGTTATTCACTGATGCTTAACTAAAATATTTACACAACATCAAGCACTGTGGAATGCGCATATTAGATATTCAAAATCTTCAACTCTCTCTTAACAACTTTGACATTAGCATAAACGACCTCAATCTTGAGAATGATGTTTGATACATCGAAACGTTGATTAACCGTGATTTTAATTTTTCATGCAAACCAATAATAACTGCCTTATTTGTGGATAAAATTTACAGATGATTTTTCTAATAAAACTCACTTTTCTGTTCTTTTATCCCGGGTTGCTTTTAGATTGACACAAGAACATTCCGAGTCGCAGGTTAGTTTCACTGCGTTTTCATGTAAATATGTACCTCGACTACCCGAAAGATACAACAGAAATCATGTCAGCAAGTTTTATTCAGAAATCGTTTGAAGGACTTTTTTATTGAAACTTACTCATTTTTTCCTTGGTAACCAAAATGCTGAAGTTTTTCCGCCGCAAACCACGTGAAGTGTTTAGAACACAAGCGTATTGTCCAGTGTCACTAAATGCTACATCATAGATGATCAAACGGAGCCTTCTCAGTCGTTTGATGTTTTCATTCGACGCCTGCTCAAACCATTTGCTCTCTTCATATTTTCCGCTTCCATTATTGCTGAGTATTCGACGACTACCATTAAAAGTCCAAAATGTGTCCACGAAAGATGCTGCCGGGTAAACAGCAACACAAACCAACGTAACATTTTTACCTTTTGTCAAGACCTGATCTGCTTTTCCCTCTACTTCTAGTTTTGGGCCCTCTGCGTCTTTAATTTTGACAGAAATTTTTTGTGATCTTCGAAGATCCGCTGACAGTGCACCACAGGAGTATGTGCCACCCTGTCGCCGTGTCACGTGCTTCAGTTCCAGCGCCATTCGATCTACGTTTGTGGTACTTAAGTTTTGATCATTTCCCTCATGATAAGCTTCAGCTTTTATGAATTTTCCGTCAAACAGCCAGAATATCGAAACGTTTATTGCTTCTGAATATGTCAGATAGCATTGCAGAGTTGTTGTAGCTCCTTCGTTCAAGGTGACATTGGTTTGTGAAGCTGTGACGTTCAGAACTGTCAGGAAAAAGCGAATTGTTCACGGTTTTGGAAGCCATCTGCACGGGTAGGCAAGCGTGTTCAAAATAACAATGTCTCTAGGGGAATCTGCGTTTAAATAACGTGAGAAAACCTTGAATATATAAAAAAAAATTCTTCAATGGTAAACTTGAGTTGTTAGCCAAAAGGTTTTACTGACAAAATTTAAGGATCCTAACTGCACTAGAATTTACCCAGGGGAATTTTAAATTTTGCCATACAATTGTTTGAAATTTACGTTCAGTCAGGCACGCGTCAGTTGACGGAAAAAAAAATTACAGACAAATGTAAGGGAAATTTAAAATTCGCTGGACAAATTCTAGTGCCGGTAAGATCCTTTTCTACATTCAAGGTTTTCTCAAGTTTGTATAACGCAGATTCCCATAGAAACACTGTTTATATTTCGGACAGGTTTGCCTACCCGTCAAGATGGCTTCCAAAACTGTGATAAGGCCTATTCTTAACAGGTTCATGTAAGTGCCTACAGTAAACAATTTTGAGGTGGAGG
>NC_090883.1:48339657-48342157 GCF_036669925.1 Montipora capricornis | reverse complement strand
ATATTTGCTCTCTTGAAAATATCTCTAGATATGGCGTCCAGGCGTCTTTAATCGATGTAATCATCACTTTGAACCCATTCTGTACAAACACCAACACGGTTTCCTCAAAGGAAAGTCTACAATAACACAACTCTTAGAAGTTTATCACGACATATTAGACACTGTCGCTACTGGTAAGGAGGTCGATGCAATCTATCTTGACTTATCCAAAGCCTTGGACAAGGTATCTCACAACTTGCTTCTATCGAAGCTTGAACATTACGGTATCAAGGACAAACTGCTTTCATAGTTCCGCACTTATCTTACTGGCAGGCAACAAAGAGTTGTCCTTGAAGAGTCTTTCTCCGATTGGTTGCCAGTGACGTCAGGCGTGCCACAAGGGTCAATGCTTGGCCCTCTCTTGCAATAAAATACAATTTATTAAACTTATATTGCGCAATTATCAATACCAGCAACTTTCAATTGCGCATTACATTATTGATAACATTATATAAATATGCAATAACTAAAGGTTGTATGAATAAATGATGATAAGAATCCAATTGCAACAAATACATAATAATCAAAAGCAAGAAGCCAAAAGGAATCACATTCCAAAATAAGGATTCATTAATAAAAAGCTTTCTGAAATAACAATGTCTTAATAGCCTTCTTGAAACAACCTAACGATTTTATATTTCGTATGTCACGCAGTTCCGGAAGGCTGTTCCACAGCCTCGCGGCTGCCACGTGAAAAGAGTGGTCACCGAGTGTTGCTGATGATCTCATATAATTAAAATTAAGAATTAAATTATTACTATATCTTAGATTGTATCTACCACTTCTCCTTACTGAAGTAAGGTCACTTACATAAGACGGAGAGTGACCATGTATTAGTAAAAGTTTAAAATGTATACCTTGCGTTACAGGCAGCCAATGCAATGATCTAAGTAGAGGCGTCACATGTGAGAACGTGCTCCCTCGAAAAATTAACCGCGCCACAGCATTCTGGACGCGTTGCATTTTTTGCAAAAAGGTAGTTAGGTGCCCCATACAGCAAACTATAGCAATAATCTAATTTCCTAGATATAAAAGCGTGGATAACAGTTTCGGTACATTTCTTTGTAAGGTACTTTCTAATTCTACTAATATTATAAAGATGGTAAAATGCCGCAGAGCAGGCTTTAGTTATATGTACAGACATAGATAAGTTTGAATCAAGCCACGCTCCCAAATTCTTGAAGAGGGAGCTATATTAGCACTACCGACTACATTATTAATATTCACTTTTGAAAGTTGCTGTCCAGTACCAATCAATAAAACTTCAGTCTTTTATTATTGTTTATCAAAAGCCTGTTACTTATCATCCAGTTCCTGATGGCCTCAATGCAACGCTCCATGGCGGCAAGAGCATCTGACTCGTCTGTTTCCTCATTGGGTCATTCCTCATTGGTCTTGGACGGCATCTATCAACTAACGCGAGTATACAGTAAACAGAAGCGGTCCAAGACAAGAGCCTTGAGGAACCCCGCAGCTGATATCAAACCTCTCAGACAAGCAACCACGGACGGATATGCGTTGACCACGTCCTGATAAGTACGTCTTGAACCACTCAAGTGCTGTATTACCAATACCTAACTTACGAAGCGATGACATTAGTATGGTGTGGTTCACCGTATCAAACGCAGCGCTTAAGTCCAGATGAACAAGCAAGGTGACAAGTTGCTCGTTCGTTCTTAGAAGGATGTCATTTTGACCTTCAAAAGAGCACTCTGCGTGCTGTGATTTTTCCTGTACGATGACTGTACAAGTAGATATAACCCATGCTCAACCATGAAATTGTAAAATAAAAATCTGATTGAAGACAGCTTTCTCTGTAAGTTTAAAAATAAATACTAAATTGCTGACTAGTCTAAAGTTCTTGAATAAAATGTCCATGCCCGACTTCTTAAGAGATGGGTGCACCAATGCCTCCTTTCAGCACTCGGAGAAACTCCCATTTTGTAAAGACTTATTGATAATAATGGTAATTATAGATAGCAAGGATTGACATTTCAAAGCTAAGTGCTGAAAAAGTGAGTTAACAACGGTGTCCGCCAAGTTCTCAAATGCAGACAGCAATGGAGTAGAAACCTCATTGGTAAGCTCATGTACAGATACGTTTGAGACCCCAGAAAGTATGGCATCAGTATTTATCTTTTGCTGTATCAATTCGACTTTAATAGTCCTAAAATACGTTTTGACGTCATTGGCGAAAGTAGGAGCATGAAGGTTAGGTGGTAAACCATCATCAGGCGGCTGGTTAAACAAACGCTTACTAGCTCGAGATAGTTTTCGTTGATCACAGCTATTCTTTTCAACAAAATCAACAACAAGCTCACAGCGCACTTTGTTCAAAGGATTATTGACCGCATTCCTTTTGGTCTTGAATTAAGCGAAATCAGAATCCGGAGCTTCCACATCAACTGATTTCCACTTGCTGTAAGACACAGTTCTAACACTGAGGGAGGGCTTTGAACTA
>NC_090883.1:48332157-48334657 GCF_036669925.1 Montipora capricornis | reverse complement strand
CCGATTTTTCCAGCAAATCAGAGGAGATGTGCCAGTTCTTCGAAAAACGTGGCTATCCTGTCTCTGTGGTCAAAGCGGGCCATCATCGCGCCCAACAATTTGATCGACAGTCATCACTACAAACGTCACAAAAAGATAAGAATGACAGAATTCCATTCACCCTCACTTTCCATCCTCATAATCACGCAGTCAAAAGCATCATTCTTAGTAATTTTAAATTACTCCAAAATGATCCCGAGACTGGTAGAATCTTTTCGCAACCTCCACTTATTTCATTCAAACGCGACAAAAACGTAGGCAACTTTTTAGTTAGAAGCGCGCTCAAAACTAACGAGCAACCCGGCACTTTCAAATGCGCGCGCTCACGATGCAAAACTTGTCTTTTCATTGTTAACACTAGCAAGATATCGGGACCTAAGCGATCTGTTAAGATCACCGATCGTTTCACATGTACCTCCGCAAATGTCATTTATTGCATAACCTGCACGTTATGCAATAAATTATACATTGGTGAGACAGGTAGACGACTAGGTGACCGATTCCGCGAACACCTTCGCGATGTTGAGAAGAATGACAAGGATGCATCCAAGCCAGTCGCTCGCCATTTTAATCTGCCTAACCACTCCAAAAACACATGGCTATCTGCGGCCTTTCCCTACATCTAGGTACGACGGAAAGCCGCAAGAATCTGGAACAAAAATTCATCTTTCAAATCGGCACCCTTAATCCTCACGGTATTAACGAACGCTTTTCATTTAACTAATATATTCCTATTTTTCACGTTGCCATGTTACCACCAATAGCGTAGCTCCTACTCTACTATAAAAACTACACGTAACCCATAATCCCTCGATTCGCTCTGACGAAGGGCTAACGCTCGAAACGTCAGCTTTTAGAATCTCTGTACGGTGGCAAATTTACATTATCAACTCCGTTGATAAAACCAAATTTTTGTAAGAATAAAAGGGTCTCTTAGCAGTGCTGTACCGTTGCCATGTCAACACGAAGCTAAGGCCTCGTGGACGTCTTCGAAAAAGTGCCCGACAATAGTTTCGTACTGTTACTTGAGATATTAGTATACCCCAAATGGCAACCTCGCGTTGTCGCTGCTTTACGGCACACATTTCATAAAAACCCCAATAAAGTATATATTTTCTGAAAGCTTACGAATTGTAGATTCCGATTATTAGTTGATTTAAGGCAAGAGATAAAAACCTTTCCTAAAATAGCGATCATTGTCCAAAAGTATGTAGTTTCACAAATTAAATTCGTTTCCGGTCAGAATTTAACCGGAGAAAGCGAGCGACATCGCTACGTTTTCTCCACACCTTGATCTAAAAAACCCTGTCAGGGAATTTGAATTAATTGCCTGGTTTGTTTTTATACGCTGTTAAACTTTAAGTTTTTATAAAACACGCATTATAGCTTTGCTTATATACCCATTGCTGTCGAAGGAGGCAAAAAATAATTATTCCCCGACACGGTTTTTTTGCCACATTATCGGGCAACATTTTTGCCACATTTCAGCGAAGAAAGGATGAAAACTTGCCGTAAACGATCTGTAAACGATCTGGAAACATGCGTCTCATTCGATGACATTTTAGTTTTGACTGAGAAATAAAGCAAAATACACTTTGGTGCTCTTTCCGGTGTAGGGAGATTAGATCTCAAAACTTGTGAAAAGTAAGTACCTGTTGATCGATAAAGTGAGGGCTCTTCTTTCACAGACAATAGCAATTTATCTTGCTCAAAGTTGAGCCTTTATCACTAGCGGCGAGCGCATCGGCCGATTCCTTATTAAATACTTTTGAAGTTTTCCGTTTCGGTGCCTTCTTCGCACTTGAAAAAGGCCACGGTCTTTTGCGTTTCTTTTTTGAAGACAAACAAATAATCAATTATGCGTGACAGACTAATGGAGCGATGCAAAAAAAACATGCTGCGCCACTATCACGTGGCTTTTAATGGCAGTTTAATTGATAATGACAACTTGTTGACAGCTTCTCATTAGGGATAGTTTATTCATAGAATCGTTTTTCCTTTTTGACTTTGTCTAGAAGAAACCTTTTTTCGCGAAACTTTTTGCAATTCAACGAACTTAATGCGACGTACCTGGGAATATCAAAAACTAAAATTTGGCATAATTATCAATTTTGGGTTTTACTACCTTAAATGTTGGCTTTCTGATATGATGGACAGTACAGTGGACAGTGAATTGAAAAAAAAAAAAAAAGCAAGGAACACATCATGTATGGGAACAACCATTTCGTCCGGTCAATTGGGTGTGAATTAGACTTGCCACAAGTCGACCTCACGATAACCCCAGAAGAAAATGTTTCGGCTTTGCGAAAGTCTAGGTGTGAACAGCTGTTTCGGCCTTGCTGGGCCTCATCAGCAGTGCGTAGCTACTATATCATACTATGTTTTTCACAAGTTTTTTAACGCAACAGTATGAAAACATTCTAACACAAAATCTGTAGCATGGATTTAAAAAATCTTATTT
>NC_090883.1:48307157-48312157 GCF_036669925.1 Montipora capricornis | reverse complement strand
CAATGCAGATAAAAACAGTTGCTCACATCTTGAAAGTAATGACAGTCAAAATGACAGCCAGCCAGTTATCAACACTTTCCGGCCGATGGCAAACTTCGGATCGGATCGGATCGACAAAACTCGGATCGGATCAATAACACCAGGTAACGTGCTCAAACTCTGTGCCTTTCTCTCTTGTGTAGTCGTCTCCTCATTTATTGAGACTCGTCGAAATGTTTTTATTCCAAAGGTGATTACAGATTCCGAAGTGGAATTATGAAAGATACGATGTGACGAATTGACGTCAATAAATGAATTGACTGCGCTCACAACGGTCTTCTTTTTCAAACATAAAAACTAACGACAATTCTTTACTTTACCCCAGTCCCTTCTAATTGCACAATTGTCTGATTTACCAACAGAACGGGAATGTCAGTTGACGATGGCGCGCGTAGCAAAAATATCCATATTAGGTCATGTTAGAGCAGAATCCCAACTATTCTGCGGGCTCTCCTTTTGTCAATTGACGTTTCCTTTCTGTTGCTAAATCAGGCTATTGTGAAATTGTCAAGGACTGGGGTAAAATAAAAAATTGTTGTCGTGTTTGAATTGAAGACGAAGACCGTCGCGCACGCGGTCAAGTCGCTTATTGACGTCAATTCGTCACACCGTATCTTTCATAATTCCGCTTCGGAATCTGTAATCACCTCTGGAAAAAAAACATTTCGACGAGTCTCCATAAATGAGGAGACGATTACACAAGAGAGAAAGGCACAGAATTCGACTTTTTCTATCTTCAGCACGTTGTCTGGTGACCGTCTACTTTTGGCGGGGATTTTGTTATTGATCCGGTCCGTGTTTTGTCAATCCGATCCGATCCGATCCGATCCGGTCCGGTCCGGTCCGGTCCGGTCCGGTCCGGTCCAATCAGGTCCGATCCAGATTTTGCCAACGGCCACACTTTCCACAAGATTTCTTCAGGTCAGATGACTGGGACAATGAAATCAACAAAAATCTAAAGATCGATAATTAAATTTAATCATACCACAACCTAGTGTGTCCTGCAAAGCAACACATGTACAGAGCTGGAAAAGAGAGAGCACAAGGTCACAAAAGAACCATGGCTCTCGTATCACATGTTAGAGGTTAAAACTTCTGTTGTGTCAAAGCCCTCAGCGTTTTAAGAGAAATTTCCCTTGAGCGAAAAACAGTGAACGAAAAATGTTGTAAGTTTAAAATTTACAACTTTTAGGTCTTCAACGGTGTGACCGAAACACAAGCAAACATGGTTTGGCGAAGATAACTTTCATGGAAACGACATAAACAAATAAATATTTGATGCCTAAAATAAGCTTACCTCTTTTGACTTTCCTGTTGGAAACAACTCGAAACTACCGTTTAGTTTTTCTGTCGAGTCCATGTTGACCGTGAGATCTTGATCATCAAAAGGTCCAAAAGAAACTTTTCCTTCACCGCTGAATAAACTCAAAACCAAAGAGCTCAAAAGCTCGAATGTGTTCGAAGCAGAGCATGCGCACTCATTTTGCTGCGGTGTCGTTCACGAGTGTATTTCGTCCCGCTCGCGTTTGTGTTTGCTTTGGAGTTGTTGAGTGTCGCGAATAATTTAGATTTTGCATTGCTTTAATGATTGCCGTGTTTTGATACCTTTGTGTTTTGTTTTCAGGAGCTACCTGTTTTACACCGAAAGTTAAGCCAGTTAAGAGAAACATAGTAACAAGGCGAGGTTTCAATGTAACCTTGGTCTGTCTTGGTAGCTTTGTGGAAGCTTTGGATTCCATGATGGTATGGAAATTCAATGGTCGAGAAATACAAGGCATCTCTAACAAGGCATCTCTAACAAAAGAGCCACCGCACAGTGGCTTCAAAGAGGAAGAGGCAACTTTTCGTTGCATATTACGAATGTTTCAGTGAAGGATTGTGGAAAATACACCTGCTCCGTGTCGGTCGTCGCACTCTAAGAAAAAATGTTCGTTGCAGAAGGATTCATGAATTTGAAGCTGTATAGTGGTGGTACGGTGCTTTTGGATTAGTAAATCAACACTAACTCGTACTTGGAATCGAGTCAAATTCCAGTTTTCAGATTCGAAGTAGATATATCTGGGCACCCCTACGGCTGCGACTGCCAGTATTGCGTTTTGAGCGTGCGCACTAAAAGATGTTGACATACAAACCGTACAGAACGAAGAGTCCGTCGCGCAAGAGTAGGATTTATCCAAATTGGCCTAGTACACATCAGCGTCAGAAAAGTGTCTATTTTTAAACCAAGTTTTGAGGGAAAACAAACAATAGACCAAATCGACTAACTCAGTGTTGCACCCAATTCAAACCCTTTGGGAATAAGACGTTTTGTTAATTCCAGGTATTTCCATATCATTTAAATGTGAATGCTATACAGCACCTTTGAACACACAGTGGTATTCCTTCTCCAATCTGAAGTTCGCCATTACTTTCAAATTTGTGTTGAGATTGAACATCATCGCACTCTGAATCAACACTGCTTTAGCAGCCTAGAAATCTAAGGGTTATACGGGATCTGAACCCATTCCTTCTGACATGCATACGCAGGGGTCATGGCTCCTGATTATTGACAGTCCCGAAACATTTCGGACCTTGTTGGGGTGTCACGATTCCCAATGCATCTTAAAAAGGAGAGGTTTTGAAGCCGCAATGTTCACAATCATTTTTCTTTTAGTTATCATGAAAACATACTAAGACTTTAAGATCAGCTTTCAGTTTTAAAGGTTCACAAAACTTTTTTCGGGTCCGGAGAGTTACTGGGACTTTCGGGAAAAGGGTCCATGGTCTCGAATTCAATTCAAGCCTGAATAGACCTTATTCACGATGGCCGCCATGTTGGATTTGCTATTATCATGCAAATTAGCTGCACACTTCTTAGGGGGCAAACAACACAAGTTCGAGAGGTTATAACGAACACCTTAGCCACACAGATGATTTGTTTCACGTTCATTGAATGTTTATCACCTAAGCAGTAAAATACAATCATTACACAAGTTACTTCGACGTTTTTTTTAGTGAAAAATGAGCAGATAACGAAGTAGAAAGTCAAAATGTCAAAGGCAATCAAAAGACAAAAAAAAAATTTAAAAAGGTACTTAATTCTAAATCCTAAAATGGACCTTTTGCAATGTTATTTCAATATTTCGTTGAGCCGATTTTCCGCAATTTGCTTTTTTTCCAATGTTTGCTCCGCAGCATAACGCATGGCTAATTTGCATGACAATATGAAAACCAACATGGCGGCTATCGTGAATAAGGCCTATTGCTAACTTAGCTAGCTTTCATAACTGCGGTGACCTTTAATCTCAACATGCTTCATTCAGCAGTTCAAATATATGAGTCTTTCATAGTTATTACAGTAAACGCCCGCATATAAGAACCTAGCTCAAGAACCTGTTAGGCTAAGGTCATGTAAGACCCCCCTTACATAATAACCAGCTTAGCCTAAAAATTAAACAGGTTCTTGTTTTAGAAAATGACCTTGAAATTTAAGGCGATTGTACGACGACTTTGATTAGACACGTGGATATTGAGAATTCTGGCCTATAATGTTTGATTGCAGATAAGCCTTCAGGCTTCGCAGGCCCATTCATTGTACATGTTAGAGTTTTATGTCATGTAAAGGCCACAATAATTTGCTTTATGGTTATTACTGTAAGTATCTAGAAAAATTGCATATCCCTTATACAGCCGCGTGTCGTAGAGTAGATAGCTTTTGTGGAAATAAGAACCAATTTAAGAACCTAGATATCCTAAAACTACTGTAAATACAATTTTTATAAGAATCTATTTAGCCTAACTTGCAAAAATCTAGGTTCTTATGTGCGGGTGTTTACTGTAATACAAATGAAAAAAATTACTCAGTTCGGACTGGTTAAGAGAAATGCAGTTTTGACACAGGGACAGTGCAGAAAATTGGTAACAAACCATGCATTCTGATTGGTCAATGATCAAAGAAAGTCTCAGATAGCCAATCAAATTAAACGCGAGCCCTGGGTGGCGCAATTTTCACGTGATTGCGTGATACGAGTGCGTTGCTTCTACTTGATCACGACAATGCCATTTCAAAATGAACCATCTTGTGAATGTTGTTAACAAGTAATCATATGATTTTTCTCTCTTGCTGTTTGGAAAAAATAAGCAGAATTAAATTTTTCCGAAGCCTAAAAATTGTACTCGCCCAAGGGGCTCGTGGGCTCGTCTTTGAAAACATTGTTTATTCCAAATTGCACTTGAAATGATGTCATTACCTTTACATACAGAAGGTGGCCTCATGGTTAGTGTGCTCGACTCCGGATCGAGTGGTCTGGGTTCGGGTCCTGGCCGGGGACGTTGTGTTGTGTTCTTGGGCAGACACTTTACTCCCACGGTGCCTCTCTCCATCCAGGTGTATAAATGGGTACCGGCGAAATGCTGGGGGTAACCCTGCGATGGACTGGCATTCCATCCAGGGGGGAGTAAAAATACTCCTAGTCGCTTCATGCCACAGAAACGGGGAAAAGCTCCGGCTCTGATAGGTCACTTGGTTAGTAAACAGACTTTACTTACTTTATATACAGAGTCTCTATACTTTTAAAACGTCATCTTAATTGTTTTTGTTTGAAGAATTCAGTGCGATGGCCAAGAGGGACTTATGCCTTACCAATGCCTGTCACTGGATGCCCGCAGTCAAGAAAATTGTCCTGGTCAAAAGGGCATGTTCGGCAAAACACAGAAGACACCCGTCCACTGAGTAACTGGTCTAGGCCAGTGCACTTAAAGGGATTTAACAAAAAACAACGTCATAACCCAGCATTTTTGCGTGAAAGAAAACCGGGAAGGAAACCGCGACTGGCCTAAAGGAAAGTACTGTATATACAAGAAAGGAAAGAGTTCCAGCGCTAAGAATGCGTGCATTGTCGATACTTGCTTCAGCCCAACAGCCAGCCCGGCTTTCTCTATTATTTGAGTCTGCAGTGTAACTCTAGCACGACAAAACGACC
>NC_090883.1:48272157-48302157 GCF_036669925.1 Montipora capricornis | reverse complement strand
TAACTGGGGTATAATAATACATTTTACAACAAATTGGTCGTTGGGTGCCCCTGTATTTTATATCCAGCAAGCCCGAGTAGAATAATTGTTTTATTAAAAACTCCAGGATCAACAGCTCTTCTGTGTTGATAACAACTTTCGGTGAAAAAGTAGAATGATAATCTGAAAAGCTCTGAGCAATGATGCTTTGAAAATTCGAGTATTTGCCATCCAAGAATTTAGCATTTTTCGAAAGCTAATAACTGGCTCATTATCAAAGATCAAAAGGCTTAAAATTCGAGATTTATCTAAGTTGAACATGTCATTTTACCTTTTGTAGTCAATTTTTAAATAACACCATGGCTTTGGTGAGCAAACTCGTATGTTAATGAAACGCAATGTGAACAATGACGTCAGAAGTGCGCCTGTGGGAAGGAAGATAAACTAGTTGCTAGGCAACAGGTGAGAGGACAACTCAGAAATCAAAGCCTCGGGCAGGATTTGGACTTACGACTTCCGAAGACTCTGGTTTTTCAGTTGTCCTTTCGCTAGTTGCAAAGCAATTAGTTTATGAGTTTGATACATTTTGTACTATGAACCATGCCGAGCAATCCTTCCAGTTCTTAGCTTTGTCCAAGAATACTATCCCGGATTTGTTGCTCTTGATTACAGAGCGAGGTCTGGAGCGAGTCATAAAGATGTCGTAGTCCTTTGTCACAACACTGCTGTCCTGGATGTACTGAAGTCTGACCCTTTTCTTCACGAATTTGAAAGCGTCATCATTTAGTATGTTGACATCTGTAGCATTCTAGGAAATTGAAAGGCAGAAAAAATTATTTCAAAGGGAGAAGTGGTCCTCGCGCGCACTTATCTGGACAATTTCAGTAATTAAGCAATTGTTTCTCATAGACACCTGAAAATTGTTTAAAAGCCCGCACTTCAAATTAATATATACACAGCTTGATCGAGTCCCTTCAAGGAAACACATGGGCACAACAAATTGTCCTACTCCCAACTGAGTGGCTTAAGGACGTTCGCGCGAAAATTTTTCAACATTGATTTTTTTCTGAAACTTTTACCACTGTAAGATAATGAGTTAGTTATGTCAGAAATGTAAAAAAATGGGGGGTCACCGACTTCGTTTTGGAGAGAACATGCCCGGAAAAACACCCAAAATGTGACAAAATCGGGCTTCGTTAGCGAATAAGGCCAGTGTCTGTAAACCCAAATATATTGCAATTAAATCTTTGAAGTGAAATCTTCTCTGCCAAATATTGTTTAAGTGGACTTATTAAGTGAATTTAGTCAACTGGTGAGGTTCCTTAAAGATCAAGTTCGCATTTAGCGACCACAGTTTCACGCGCCTTGCTGCCGCAAGATGGCAGGATTTGATGTCCCGTGAGCAGAAATCTTGAAATTTTTTTAACTTCCCACATTGATTTTTTGTTCATTTTTGGACAACGTGGAGATAATTGTAAATAAAATCCGTCTCTGGAAAGAAAAATTGGGGTCACCGAACGTCCAAGAGCGTTAAATCCAGGCAAAGCTATAGCAACGGCCTTTTGCCCTATCATTTCTCATTTTGTTACTTAGCGCGCGCGCTCGTGTATGACGTGGCGTGTGCATTTGCGTGCGCAGTAAGGATGCGCAGAAACAATTGGCGCGAACGTCCTTAAGGGCCCACAGACGGATTTTTTGCGCGTTGCTAAGGAGATGAAATGTTACTGCCGGTAACTGACGTCATCATATCATGAGCTGACAAGAAAACCCACTCATAAGCAAAAGTTACCGCACGAACTGTTGTCTCCATCGAAAGTGTTTCTTCGCCCTTCCCCGCGCTCCTTCTCAGATCAACTGCGCATGCTTAAACGAATTGACTTCCGGTTTGAGAAAAAGCTAAATTTCCAGCGGTCTTTAAATTGAATTAATTTTTTTCATACATGGCACGTTTCACCCCCAAATACAGAACATAGGTAAGCATTGATTTTTTCAAATCACCTTTTTGAAAAAGTCATGGGTATTTCAGTATCGTTTATGTCGTCGAAAAGAACATTTTCAAAATAAAAAGAAAACCATGCTTGGCTGGATGCAAAAACGAATACAAATTATCAAACCATCGATTAAATACCCAAATTGCGTACCACAGGGACAAATTTAGAGTTTTCTTTTATTGGTCACGTGACAATGGGCGTGGCATGATGACGTCATATTTAGGGTAATTGGCTTACAAAAGTTGGAAACTGACCAAAATAATGCCAAATTCTCTCAAATTACTCAACTATTATATCCTTAACAACGCACCCCCAAAAAATACGTCAGTGGGCCCTTAATACCTCAGTTGTTAGAGCAATTCACCGGCATCGCAGAGGTCATGAGTTCGAATCCCGTTATTTGCTGTACTCTGCGGAACAACGACGTGATATCAGAAAATTTGACGTTTTGACGACAACTGGAGCCTTTTGTTCTCTATTTTTACTCGCCCACATCGTGAACGAAATGGAATAATAAGGAGCTTAAGTAACCACAACGGCGACGGCAACGAGAACGTCATCTCGAAATATAAAATCCCGTTATTTTAATCCTTACGTGACTATTTCAACCTTTTTTTATGACTAGGGTGTGGAAGTTCCGCAAAAATGACACTCGTCGGAACGGCACTTAATTTAGGGGAGAAAATAAATATTTATCCTCAAGTGCTAACGTTCGTCATAAGACCTCAAATTTGGCTATTTCCATCCCCTTTCCTTACCCCCTCCATCCTTACCTTTATTATCAAGTTTTCCCCGTTCATACCCAAGATGCAATGTGGAAAGGCAGATGGTCGAAGAACAACTTCCATCGTTTTCTCGCCCCTGACAGAAGTCCAGATGCTTTCGTAAATAAACTCTGTGGAAAATTATCACAAACAAGCGGAGATAAATAAATAAATAAATAAATAAATAAATATCAGAATCCTCTGTCCCGCAGAGAGACTATTCAAGTCATGCAATAGTCAGCGTTTTATTTCTAGCTCTTAAGTAGGAGACTACAACTCCAATAATAGGTCTATGTAACGGCATTTTCACACATGAAGCTGTTTTTAGACGAGTTCTTAAATAAGATTTGGCTTGCCCGTGTGACCATTGTCATTCCAATGGTTATTAATTTCTCATGCAAGACTTGCGATTAGCTGGAAAGGTCTGGTTTCGCGGGGAAACCAATCTAAAAATAGGAAGTTTCAGCACGCGACGTTTTTGAGCCGAGTACGCCAACCGAAAGTGAGCTGTTTTCCCTTTTAGCTTGTCTTGTCACTCGGTTTGTAAAAAGAATGCAATGACGTTGTACACTCCTAATCACGGGCTCCTGATAGATATCAAAATCCTCTATCCCAGAGAAACTTCGTTGTTTTATTCTAGATTTATGCCGTTTTTTAGCGAGGAGGGAATCTTCATTTACAATTTTTCTCTTCTCGTTGCACTATACGCATAATTTTCAATCAATCTGTCACAACACCAGGACTGAATACGGAAAGTGTTTCGCCCAATATTTTATTACACATAACATGAGAATTTTATTCCATAAAGCTCATTTGTACAAATCTATACGCTTTATTTTCACATGTGAAAAAGACCTATACAGCCAATCAGAATGGCGTACAGCTATTTCACATGTGAAAGTATAACCAATCAGCGATAGCGTAAAGGCGTTTCCATGCCAATCACTCGTGCATCTCGTGCAAATCGTGCAAATCGTGCAAATCGTACTTTGTTATTGAATTAAATTAAATTGCATTTGGTTCTATTGTTAGTGAGTTTTTGTTTCTAATTCGCGTTCAGAAAACTATTTTAATGAAAATTCTCATGTTATGTGTAATAAAGAGTTTACGACATAGAAAGTGCTTTGTACGGGGTTTTATTCACTCGTTGTTTGTGTCAAAAACCCTCACTCGCTCGTTCCTCGCTCGTTCGGGTTTTTGACACAAACAACTCGTGCATAAAACCCCGTACGCCGCACTTTCTATGAAGTAAACTATTTATATCAGATAACTCAGGAGCCCGTACGTAGAAGCTTGCCTCTCCCATGCAAACCCTATGAGTTAACCTTTGCGCGTATCTTTCCATACGCCACGATTTCTTTGGCTCTTAGTTACTGGATACTTTTTTTAAGGTTGTCTTTAATTTTACGAGAAGTATATGTGTCATTTGAGCTATTTCCAACCCACACTTCTCATCTCACCGTTCAATGGCTAATATTTCGCTAATTACAAAAGGCTAGAAGTTTACTTTTGGCAATTTTTTTAGTCCCTTTATGCCGGATTCAAGCATGTGGGTTGAGTTTCAAATTGTCGCACCGAAAGGTTTTTGTCCTACCATTTTCAAAGTTTGAAAATATTTGTAACACTCATGTGTATTTACCTCATATTGTAAGCTGAATAAAGGGGGAAGTTTCTAAAGAAACTGTGGTGCTGCTTCCTTGGGGAAGTAGCGTACAAAAATTTGATTTTATCAACGGAGTTGATACTGTAAATTGACCACCGTACAGATATTCTAAAAGCAGACGTTTCGAGCGTTAGCCCTTCGTCAGAGCGAATAGGATTCGCTCTGATTCGCTCTGACGAAAGGCTAACGCTCAAAACCTCAGCTTTCAGTAGAATCTGTACGGTGGTCAATTTACATTATCCACTTCCGTTGATAAAGCCAAATTTTCATATGATAAGCTGATAGCTTTGCACGCGAGCACACTTGCGGTAAATGTCCACTCGACGTGCACAAACGTATTCAACATGTTGAACAATAGCGCTCAAAACGCCAATGCACACTGGGGGAACTTGCTTACGCCAACAGTCATGAATGAAACTTTGCTAGGCTGATAGCTCCAGTGTGCGGCGGGCTTTACTGGTTTCAGGTTCGTCTCTTTCTATCCCTCTTCTGTTTTGGTTCTGCTACAGTTGTTTTAGTTCTGCTACAGAGTCACAAAGTGTCTCCTAGCTCTTTTCCCTGACGTCAACTTCACTCGCGTCTAAGAATTTCGAGATAAGAGCACTCGCCTTCCACCAATATAATGTGACCCGGGTTCGATTCCCAAACTCGGCGTCGTCAGACTGGAGTTGAGTTTGTTGGTTCTCTACTCTGCTCCGAGAGGTTTTTCTCCGGCTACTCCGGTTTCCCCTTTCCTCAAAAACCAACATTTGATTTGATTTGCGCAGAAACTCATAAGGATTGAAACGTGTAACGGCCCCTTGTGGGCTGGGAAACAAGCTTCTGAATATTCAATTTGCTAAGTACCATATTTGGAACAACAAGAGCGAGAGGTTTCCAAACTGAAACATTCAACCAATCAGTTCGCACTAAATATTCGTAAGCTGTGAACGCGGGTTACACGTTTCAACCCTTATGGGTTTTTGATTTGCGTTAATTGGTTGATTTCAGAGTACAGTGTCCCCAATTAGTGCTTCAGCGCTAATAGATAAGAGACTTAAAATAAAGTTCCTTTTCTTCTCCTTATTAAAGAGACATCTAATTTCGTGGATTTCTGCACATCAGTGATCAAATGGTTCCTTACTAGTTCCGGGTTCGTCTCTTTTTCCAGTGAATGAAATTCTGGCTGTCTGCCCGTTGTCAGGTTCTCCAAATGTAAGAAGGCGCTTGGCTCTGCCTTCTCGCATGCAGGCTTCAACAGACACTAGAAATTTTCCGTGAGTGGACTCACCGCACAGCGAAAACTTGAACAACAGCGATATCTATAAATGAAACAAAACTAATAATGAAATCTTGCATTCGATACATGACCCGCATTTTCTTCTTACAGTTAGGGCACGCGGATATAACGCCGCTGTTTCTAACGGAGCGTGAATACATGACGTCGACGACCTCGATCATGTAGGCGGCGAAGTATCGATGCGGAAGGATTAACTATAAGGTAGAATATATTTGCTTCGAAACGAGAATTTATCTCAAAAGGCAAATGTTGTGTTTACTTGATCAATTAAAAATTCACTCTTTATCTTTGCCTTAATCCCATTTCTTATTTCAAAGGGAAGAAAGGTTTCCTTCGGTGATTAAGAGAGTGAAAGGAAAGGAAAGGAAAAGAACTTTGTTTAAGTGTCTAGTCGTTTTAGCGCTGGAGCACTAATTGGGGACACTGTAATAAAACTGAAATTAACAAGTGACGCAAATCAAGTCAAATGTTTGTTTTTGATTTGTTTGAATGTGGCCACCCAAAACATTCCTCTGTAAGTCCCTATGCTAATAAAATAGTTTTTCCCCCATTAAGAGAGCAAATCGGAGTCAGTGGGACCTGTACCAGCAGAAAAATAAATTCCAGTGCAATAATTTACTATTTTCAAAGCGGAAAAAAGTGCATGGAGCACCCATCCCACAGATGTGCACCAACATGGCGTTTTCATACTGCGCTCTGTAAATTTCTGCGAAGCATTTCGACGAATATCTGAGCTTTGGGGAAACGCACGGGCCTAAAACTTGGAGAAGTGTCTTCTTCATTTATCTTCTACGACATCACGAATTCATGACTTTTTCCACTGGATGGTTTTCAATTTATTTTTTTATTGCGTGACAGTGAAAACGATCTATAGAACTATTGCATTTGTAGCTTACGTTGCGTCTGGGGATGGTCGAGTTTCGTGGAAAATTAAAAGCTCCCGTTCTTCCTACTGATTGTTGAGTTTCTGCAATCTTGTGTCGAGTTCTCGCTATTTATATTAGTGTCGAGTTTCTGCGATCTAGTGTCGAGTTCCCGCGATCCAGTCTTGAGTTTGTGTGATCGACTGTCCAACTCTCGCTAGCGGGTTTTCAAATTCTGGCTAGCGAGTTTTCAAATTCTGGCTAGCGTGTTTTCTAATTCTGGCTGGCGAGTTTTTAAATTCTCGCTAGCGAGTTTTCTAATTCTGGCTAGCGAGTTTTCTAATTCTGGTTTGCCAGTTTTCAAATTCTCGCTAGCAAGTTTTAGAATTCTCGCTAGCGAGAGTTGGACAGTCGATCGCAGAAACTCAAGACTGAATCGCGGGAACTGGACACTAGAACGCAGAAACTCGAAACTAAATAGCGAGAACTCGACACAAGATCGCAGAAACTCAACAATCAGTAGGAAGAACTGGAGCTTTTTCCACGAAACTCGACCATCCCCAGACACAACTTAACCTACAATTTCTGTAACTCGATCATGTCAACATGGATTTCAACGTGGTTTCCAGAAAGTTGAAGGGCTTTTGGCAGTAACGGCTTGCCATAGCCGTGCATTAAATAGCTAGTTACGAGTTAAACGGAATAAAGCATTATTAATCTTCGAGTCTTTTTCGTTCAACAACCTTGTTGAATGGCCTATTTTAGCGGTCAATTTGAGGTTTTATACTTGTTGCACAAGAATTAGAACGTTTATGGCAATATTTATTGTTTACCAACATTGACGTCACATTTCTTTTGATGTTCAAATTTGCCAACCACAGAACAATAGAAGTTATTGTTTCAAATGCCAATTAGGTTCGGATTGGCGTATTATAACAACGAGGGACATTTATAGCAATATTTCCTGTTTACCAACATTGACGTCACATTTCTTTTAATATTCAAATTTGCCAACCACAGAAGATAAGAAGTCATTGTTTCAACAGCCAATTAGGTTCAGGTTGGCATATTAATAACAACGGGGTACATCAGGAGAAATATCGCTAGTGATCGTTAGGTGCTTATTGAAAATTATCTGCGCTGATTGGCTGCCGTTGAGGCGATTATTACGCGGTTTGTCAAAATGGTCGCAAGCTGTTTTGTCGAGGTGACAGACGAAAAATTAATTGTTGGTCAATGCATATATTTCAAATAATCACCTATGTAATTATACTAAAACACAATTATACACCTCGCCTTCGGCGAATAATTGTTAATTGTTGAACAGTGTCACCGTCTTTAGCCAAATGGCAAGTTATTGTTTCTGCAAATACGGTCGTGCTTGCGTCACTCGTAGCCAGGAACTCAATTTTCAGTTGTTCCGGAATGTTTCCGTTTGAGCTGTGTGTTCATATCCACCAGTCTAGAAAATTGCTACGGATGCTTTAATTTGTATAATTTGGATTCTTTTCAACAAAACTGACAAAAATTCCGATACCCTGTTTAGTGCAGAGGAGATTTCACGCTACTCATTATATTATTACGATAAGTAATTTAATCGACCTTGTCAACGGCGGCAAAGATACGAGGTCTACCAAGAAACTTAAGATGCATAAGCTCCACAATGATCTCGTGTTATTTGCTTGAAGCGTTATTATTAAACGGAATATTTTGCTAAGTTACTATACATGCCTTGAGGGTTATCAACAAGGACGTACCTTTTAATTAACTCTTTTTTAACACAATGTGATTAAAAAGCGACAATAGTTGTAACGCGAACTCTACAAAGAAAAAAGAGAACTGGAAAAACAATGGCTGTGCTCTAAATTGGCCTCTCCGAATGGGAGCTTAAATCAGTATGGAATCGAAAGTGCTTTAAAAGTAATTTATCTAAATCGCTTACATACCATTCAGTTTAACCCCTGAACACTTAAAATGAACAATCTAGAACATGGAAGCTATTCGTGATTTTCACTAGTCTTTTTTTCTTTTCTCAAAGAGATACACTCTTAGTTTAAACAGCAGGATTTATCAGATTCCATTTCACAATAAAAGACAAAACCGTTTCCGTCTTCAGTTGCTCTTCCATCTCCCGAAAAATAGGAAAATGTGGCCTGTTTGTTAAATCAATATAGTTCATCAAATTAAGAAGTTGATCAATTTGACACCGTTATCCTTAAAGTAAAAACAGGGCTGAAGACATGAACACTCACCAGAACAACAAAAGCCGTCACCATTTTCGAACGTGCAATTAAAGCAATTCTAAATCTGGTCTTTTTCGAGGAGGTACCTTCCGAAAATGAGGCATTTCGTAGAGTAACGTGATATTTAAAGCCAGCACAACTTGAAAAGGTAAATTCCCAAAAAGGTCAGTCTTTTACTAATTAGGCAATAGAGGACTTCTTCCGTGTTTACATAGCCTCATCTATCTCTTCCTCTCGAGTTTGCATAACTGTCTCGATTTCTCCCAACTTCCCGAGTGTTTAAGTGAGGCTATGTAAACACGGAAAAATGTCCTCTAGTGCTTTTATAAAATATTTCTCAAAAATAGTTACTAGTCTTCAAATGAAGGAGGCTGCCGGGTTTCTTAACTTCTTGATCAAAAGAGATTTTCTTGATACATGCTCATGTTTCCTAACGGCCAATCAAAACGCGTCTCTGACAACACATAACCAATCAAAATTTGTGTGATGTCACACGAGTTTAACACGTTCTTTCACTTTCACAAAATAGCGTGATGCCTTCTGTTAGCAAACTCGTATGTTAATGACACAAAATGTAAACAGTAACGTCAGCAATGACTTGCTTAGAGAACTTGTGCGTGTTCTAAACTTCTATCATCCAAGATACTGTCCTGCTCCGCTTGTCATTCCTTGTCGGGTCGACATTATAAAGGAACAGGCTTTCGGATATGAGGATGTGTGCGCGGAAAAACAGTGGAAAAAGGAATTATGCCGTTTAAGGTAATTCCCTTGAAATTGTTCTACTATCAAACCTTTTTGGAAACTTGGCATAATTAACATTCATGATATGAACATTAAAAAAATGCAATAATATGCAGGCTCTTAAAATGGGGTATTTTTACTGTTTTCGCATTTAAAATTCGAATCACCTTCATACAGAATTAAGTCTTGGTTACTTCAAAGACACAAAATTTTATTTTGAAAATAAAGCTTCCTTTATTTACATAAGCAGTAATGCTTCATTTACGCCGACTTTGATTCCCTGGTTGTGGGAATAGTGCACTTTTTGGGACAGTTTCGTGGTTAGCTTGAAGTCCTCGCCTTGGGTAAAATACACCCAGTACGGAACTGTTTTCCAAAAAAAATTCATGTTCTACTATCAAACTTTTTTTCTTCTTCAAATATGTTCTTTATTAGACTCTTCTTAGCAAATACCTGAAAAAAAAATCGGGGGTCACGGTGCTCGTTTGAGAGAAAAGGAGCATTTATTTCGCTATCGGGTTTAGTTTGAGCGAAATCTTTTACGTTTTGTATGCGCACGTGCTCATGTGCGCGCGCTAATGACGCGAAAATCGTGCGCAGTAGGGATGCGCAATGCAATACTAAGGAATTACCTTAATGGGCCTTAATCACGCGGCGACCATGTTGAGTATCGAGGGACTGAAAACTTTTTTCTCAAATCGAGGCTCAGTGTACGAAATCTATTGTCTTTGGCCAATATGGCCGCCGCGCGAATAAGGCCCATTGTGGCTTCTAAATGCGAACAAAAAAAATTTACGGCAAGTCTTTCATGTCAGAAAAGACAGAAAAATGTCTACTGTGCTTCTCTGAAAATTGAGCAAGAGTCAAGTAAGGGGGGATTACAGTTCCTGTCTGGAATATCTCGAACAAATATATCACGTGACAAAAATTTGCGTCATCTCACAGGTGCATCGCTGTGTGCTTATCTTGTTTCGGGTAATGTTTTTCACTTGCCACAATTGTAGCTTTAGGTGTTGCAATATCTGAAAGCTTGCAGCTGCTAACTTGCCTTATCTTTCTTTAAAAATATGTCGAAACTCCAGCATTTAAACTCGGATGAGCAGGTTAACTGGGGCCCTTCAGAGGAAAAACTGTCATTTAATAACTTTCTGCATCCCATCCGCTTGTTTTGATTAGCAGCTATTGAGGAAAAAGGAGTAAAATAATAGTGAAGTTTGATGGCTTAAAGCTTTTCCGTACGTAAGACGAACTTGGGAAATGGTGACCCTCGAAAGGCCCGGAAATTAAGGCTCGGAAAAACGGGTCCCCGCTTGCAATTGCATTCTATTTGATATGGTGTTGAATCCAATGTTGAAATCACCGTTGCACTTTTGCAACAAGGCCTAACAAACTTTCGTCATAAATTGGCCCGAGCATGAATCTGCCGCAGAAGTATGAAGTAAAATATATGCAAAAAGATAGCTTTTAAAAATTCTCATGAGCACTCGGTCATTTCGACCGACTTATTGCGAGGATCTTGCAAGAGCAGTTGCAGGGTGTAGCAATTTTTCTTTTACGAGAAAGACTTTCACTCAGATTAAAGATATGTTCATGTTTATTTTTCGTTGCAGTTTCAAACAAAAGGTAAAAATAAATAAGAATTTAACATTGATATTTTAGCTTGGAAAACTATAGAAAGTGAAAGTAAGATTTCAATTCATTGATCCTTTATTAAGAAAAAAGTACATATAGTGTGTTTGAACATCATTCCCCGATGTAGTACGAATAAGAATTCTTAGATCTATGTTAACATATCTTTAAGGGTAATTTTGGTGCTTATTCCAAAAGGAATGGATAATATAAATAGCTGTTAACATCGGTCTTTGTGTATGAAAGTTTGGCCTTTGCCTTTTTTTCAGAAAACTGTGGATGAATTTAACAAAAAAATTGAAGCTCCTCCCATGATAGCGAACGCAGACGTATTTCCGCCGGAAATACGTCTGCGTTCGCAGGCTACTCCCATGATGCCAGCATCGTGAGGTAATTATAACGTGTCATGATTCTCAAATAATGGGGAGTCAGAACACTCTTTGAATTTCAAAAACTCTAACCAAGTATTTTCAACACGATTATTTTTAGTGGATTCGATAACACGTCAAAACGCACTCCTGTTATTATATAACAAATACAAAATTACATATCAAGGCTTGAATTTATAGGCCCTTAAAAACTAATCCCCATTCCAGAGTCCATAGCGTTTTCTCAATGCGGATTCCCGGAAAATACGTCAAACTGAATCCGAAATCTTGGCTTAAGCTCCGGGATCCGACGGTTGAACTCCCGCGAAATCCAAGTTTGACTGGATTCCGAAATCCAGAGCATGGAATCCGAATATTGCATAGGGTGCAGTTTACTTTGAATTAAATTACGTTCAATTTCATCATTTAAAAAATTAACATGCGCACAATTTACTCTTTCGTAGAATATTGCTTTTACAACAGGAGGGTGAAATTCACACTTCCGTTTACTTGTCCATTTGACTCCCAAAAGTCATTGATACGTAAATCCTCTCCACAATTTTATTGAAATGTCAGTCAGAGAGGTATTGAGAATCAAGAATATTATCAGCTTAAGAGGTCTGATCTGAATACAAAACCAAATTCTCATGACTACCTGACAATGAAATCCTTGGTACAAGTTAGGAGGATTAACGTTTCGATGATCGTGGGAATGCCGTTCAGCCGTTATTTCTAAATAAATAATTTACATTTTCATGCACTTGCATTATTAAATTAAGAACAGGAAATGGTTAGGTTAAAATGGAGCCAAACCCCACAGTCGACTTTCCATTTCTTTCTCAGAGAGAACTTTCCAGACTTGCTGATTCTAATGTACGAATTAGTTGCGCGCAGTTTCACGGCCCAATACAACGTTGGGTTATCAAAGTTGTATGAGACGTAAACTCGATGAAAAGAAAACTGGCATTTGTCCTCAATCCTATCCGTCGGTTGCTTAGATAAGGTCTGTAAATGAGAAGAGAGGCACACTTTAAGAATAAAAAGAAGACATTAGCGCCTTAAACTCATATATTTTTCTCAAATCTTGAGATTTAGCTCTTAATTGGCCACTCAATATATATTTTTTTAACAAGGATAGTTATGGGTTCATCCATGAGATGACAATAAATTTCTTAACTTGCTTTCGAGTTTTGAAAGGAGTTTTCGAAAGCAGTTTAATTAATTTTGTGAACTCATCTCATGTAAAATTGAATAGACCCTTGATGACACATTATAATGCTCAAAAAGAAAGAACAGAGGCCAGTCACAGTAACTTTGACAAAGTAAAAAAACTGCAAGTACAAAACATCATCCTCGCTCCCAGGGTCCTCTCTCTTCCTCCCTCGAAAAAGTACCCTGGTTACGGCTGATCACGTGTCTGCAGGATTTTTCAGATCCCAGAAAGAAAATTGAAGGGAGCGGCAAAATGGTTACATTTTGGTCTCCATTGATGTCATCTACTGAGCCAAGTAGGGAGTGAAAATTGAACATTCCCAGGAGTCCTTGCAAGCAACCATTCAAAAAGCCAGGAAGAATTATTCCTTTTTCGGATTGTGACTTGGCAATCTCTTCCGCTCGACTTCAACTAGTTTCCAGTTTCCCGTGCGCCTGATAACCTCAGAGATATAAAATAAATATCTTACTAACTCGTTTCTCCGTCCGTACTTAAAGTTATGGATCGATCCTCGTTTTTTCTCGTTGACTTATGGCCCGCTAGCTTCTCGCCTGGACCATAAATCAACGGAAAATAATTCGGTCCGTAACTTACCGTACGGACATCCAAATCGTTTAGTAAGAGGTATTTATCACCCGGAAAATCTTACTTCATCAAATTTTGATATGACTCCTGGGATCAAACTATTTAGAACAACAACCAGAGGTGATCTCAGCGCGTGGCTGAGATCGAAGGAGGATAAAGATGCAGCCGTCTGCGAATTATTAATTTAGGGAGCTTAAGAAACGACGACGACGACGGCAACAACAACACCACAAAACAAAGATATCATTGGTTAAAAGAACACAAACAATCGTGCTGCACGTGCATCACGCATTATGGCACATTTTTTTGCGGTACACCGCATAACATCGACGTGAAATCACCAAATTTAAGGTTTTGACTACAACGTGGGCATGCAATTCCTGGATTTCACATGGCGTCACGACCGCCGTGTTGGTGTCCCCAAACAATGAAATGGCGGCCATGTTGGTGTCCCGATCCAATCCTCCGGGGATTGAAAGCTATTATTATGCTAACGTCTTCTTTTGTTTTCGTTGATCACGTGAGTGAAACCCAATAATAGAGCTAGAGTCTTTCATTCTATATTTTCTATATTTTTAGGAAAAGGAAAGGAGATATTAAATGAAACAAAACAAAACAAAACTTACCAATTTTCCATTCTCAACTGCGAGGTAATATCCTGGAAATGCCACAGACTCGAACATTGTAAAGGTACTGCTGTCTTGACACCTTCTTTGGGCGAACACTGTGGAAAGGAGAAAATGAGAATTAATTTGGAGTTTGTCCTCTTAAGTTACCAGTGTTCATTCGTACAAAACATACACTTATCAACAGTAATTACCAAACAATCCACACTTAACGTTCAAAGTAACTTAAAGGCCTTTGCACGTGTTGGCGTTAAAATCTGGAATTGAACTTATCGAAAAACTCTTTTTAAAAAACCATTAGAACAAAACTAATTGAAAATCTAGAAATTGAAAATTGCCATACCAAGAAGACAGATACCTTAATTAACAAGATGAAAGATTAGATTCAAACTGAAGTTAAGTTTAGTCTGTAGTTTTCCTCAGGACCTCTTACTTTTTGTTCTTTTACCTAGACTGTTTTCTTCTCCTTTTCTCCTAAATTAATCCTTCTCCCTTCGAAATATTTGAAAGCACGATGAGTAATGTTTACATGATGTAATCGTATGTAATGACCATTTATTGTTTTAAAAAAATTGTCTAAATTATTCTTTGTACAGTCTGGCTTGCCGCGATTAGCTTTTCAATATTTGCAAGCCCGCCTAGTAATAGACTGTATTCAAAAATGGCGGCCAAGAAATTATTTTATTTTGTCTTTGTGCTAATCACCTCACTAACCTCACTTTGGAGGAAAAATTCTTTTGAATTCGTTCGTGCTAACGAGGCTAGCGAGAATGATTAGCATAAAGACAAAAGAACAAGAACCTAGCCACCATAACTTAAACTTTTCGCTGTAAAGGATGTTTAAAAGAACAGCTGCGAGTTAGTAATTCATGGTTACACTCACGAAATCAGATGATCTTTTTTTGAGTGAAATAAATGTATAGTATTTGGAGAGCGGGTTATGGACGAAAGAGAAAAGTAATGCACCTCTTGCACTTATCAAGGCAACTTGCAACTGTCGGACCTCCGTCGCTTTTCATCCCCCCCCCCACCCCCCCCCCCCCTCCCAAAAAAAAAATAAACGTAAGTCTTTCCGTAAAATTCCTTTTTTTCCAGTAAAATTCCTTTCACAATTTATGCCAAGGATGCCATCTTTTTTTCAAACATCCGGGTCGTTTTTTTGAGGTGGGGTTGCTTTGTGCAAAAACATTTATGCAAAACACCCAAAATGGCGTCAAAGTGATGTCATCACTCCTTTTTTGGCAACCTGTTTCCCATACATTCTCTCTAATGTCCGTAGCAACGTGACGTCAGAGTCCGGCGTATATTGACACTTCTAGTAGTATTTGGAGAGCGGGTTATAGACGAAAGTGAGAAATGACCCTCTCACTTATCTGCACAATTTAAGCAATTGTCTCTTGTAAACACCTGAAAAAAGCAGATGGTCTACCATTTTGCAAAAGGAGACTCTTTGGAGCTACGACTGAAAATTTCGAAATGGTGAATTCTTGCCAAATTGTTATCTGGCACTCGGATTTTCTCCGAGGATCCCTGGGTCGAGTCAACACATTTCTTTGAATGGGGTCTGAACAATTGTCATCTCCTCTCTTTCCCCTTAAGAGTTAAGTAGTCCTTCCTTTAATTCAAGTAAGTCAACTCACATTTACTGTTGTGACAAATATCAGAATTTCCTGTGAAAGAAAGTCTGAAAACTCCCAATCCAACGGCTCTTTTAACTTCCAAATATTTTCCAGTGCTAAACGATTTTATGGCCCATGTTTTGTGAGTCCTATCACCAAGGCAAGGAAACGAAAAAACGTACGCAGAAAAGCTGAAGAGAACAACTGCACTCTGTGAATGAAAAAAAAAAATGGAGTTAGAAAGTAGATGTGAGCTACAGAATCAAGTTTGTTTTATATTAACCAAGATCTTATTTTACGTCTTTGATACCAAGATCCATAAAGCAGGGTTTATAATACAGTGGACAATGCTGTTGCTTGAGCTGTGTAGACAATTTTGGCGTTGCCCATGAAAAATCCATCTTTATTATATAAACACCAATGAAACTGATCATGTGAGCTTTCGCGCGAAACCACATAAGAAAATAACATTGTATTTTCCGGCACACGTGAAAAGATCACCGTTGCTATGGTTACGTAATTAATCGCGGCGCCGTTCCACGTTTGGACCACAAAAAGATATTGAAGTGATACGGTTTGGTATCATTTCATTGGTGTTTATATAATAAACAGAACGATATATGACCGCTTGCAGATACGAAAGTTCTCTTCTCGTGTTGAAAAATGTTCCACTCGTTCGCTGTTTTGAGAGCCACTAGTTTATTTTTTTTGGCACAGTTTACTAGTAAACAAAATAATTAGCATGTTTAACGAGTGAGTGAGTCGGAACTGTACTAAACATGGAACGCGGACGATGACCTTTTGATAAGGATTACCGTGAAAATAGGATTATGTGAAAAAATGACAAAGAAATGTTTATAAAAGTGAGGAAATTTAAAAGGAATAATAATTCTCTAATCGGGTGAGAATTTCAAAGATGCAACAGTTTCTTGCAAAGTCTTACGTACATCCATTGGTTTGAAACATTTACGGGGGAACTAATTGACCATTTCGAGTATTACCACAGCTAATTAGATACCATTTCAAACTAATCTTGATTTTGTTTCACTGACATAATTGCATTTGGCCAATTAAATGCCCTCTCGTTTGCACAAAAACGGACCCAAAATTGTAGAATTAGCATGTTTAACCAGCGAGTGAGTCGGAACTACTTCGTTAACTCTAACCGGCGATTGACATGGATTCCGGAAGATGACCTTTTGAGAAGAATTACCGCGGTGAAAATGGGATTAAGTGAAAAAAAAAAACAATTTAACGGTGAAGAGGAAAAACGAAAATCCTTTATTAAAATCCCATAAAAAACCTACGCGCAAATGATCAAATTTCAAAAACCTCAATAAAAACAACAATCATTCCATCAATAAAGATATAAAACGCGAGAAAAATCAATATGAATTATAAGCAGGTAGTTAAACTTTCCCTTTTTCCTTATCTACGACATGGTTGTTGATGAGAATCAACAGCAATGTTAACAATTTTTTAAAAAATTTAAAGGTCGTACTTCTGAAAAGGCCTAGCTTATATATAAACAGAATTAACTATTAGAGGATAATGTAAAGTGCTATTTCTACCCATGTAAACCATGTGAGCGTTAGCCCTACGAATGGAATTGGGCCCATTCAAGGACAGACAAAAACTGAATCCACGACCTTTGGGTTAGATCACCGCTGCTCAACCGACTGAGATAAAAAACTATTAAAAATGCTAGAACTATTCAAATCATCTTGTCTATTTCTAGATCTCTTTCTTTGACTCCTTCCCTTCTTTTATTTAAAACGAATAATAGTTCAATCTCTAATCGGATGAGAATTCCGAAGATGCAGCGGTTCCTTGCGAAGTCTTGCGTACATCCACTGGTTTAAAACATTTACGGGCTGAATTCATGACCATTTCGTGTACTGCTGCAGCTAATTAGATACCATTTCAAACTTGATTTTTTTTTAAACTGGCATCAATTCATTTAGAACAACATTTTGGCCAATTAAATACCCGGCTCACGTTTTTACAAAAACTGACGCAGAATTATGCAACCCGAAATCCCTATCAAACCATTCATATCGTTTGCCTGGGGTACAAATGTCAATGCTTACCGTGAAAATCTGGGGCCTCATCTACCTTCACAATTTCAACAATGGATAATCAATCTTTTTTCCCTATTTCCTAGTTTTTTTCTCTCTTGATCTGATATCAGAGGGAAACTTTTGAGGGCCTTTTATCTTATATCAAGAATTAACTGGGGGCCCTCCCATTGGTCGATAATAATAGATCTCGCGTTGAATATTTCCTTAGCTAAGAGGCCTAAGTTCCCACTATAATGAAACTAGGAATTGTCTTTGAGGCACGCCCAATATGCTGTGCTTTTACTTCGGTCTAATTAATACTGTGTTGATTCGTAACATTAGCATGTGTTTTTAGTCCCTCAAAGAAGATGCTTGACGTGTTTTTGCTCTCTTTTAGACTCAAAATTGCAAGTTGGCTGGTGTCTGTCTAATTTTGTACGATACCATTCTAAACAGGATGGATTTCGATCCGGCGACGATAGAGCTCGTTTCAAGTACCTTGTTTGTTGTCTTTCAGTTTTTGACGTCATTTGACACTTGTATTCAACCACAGCTAATATTTACTATTTAATTAAGTATTTCAGACAAAGGAGAATTCTTATTTCCCTCTAAAATGATAAGTAGTACTGAATCACCGATCTAAATTAATTTGAGATAAATTGAGGCCAACCGTACTTGTTGTATGAAGATAAATAAATTGCAATAATCTTCGAGGCAATTTCAAGTGGAACAATTGGGAAAGAACCAATTGGAAAAGAACAAATTTTCTCTCCTGTAAATAATTATACGAAACTCTGCTCCAAGCTACGTTTACGTAGATTCATATCCAGTGAGTCACACGCAAACGACCATAAAGACGATTCGAACCGGATGTGATCCGAAACAAGCACACACCTTCTCAGTTAAAGCTAAGGTAGATGATGGAATTAAACACATTGCAGATGACACACTAAGGAATACTTGCAATTAAACAAACCATTTTTTTTAAGTCCCCGAATTATCCAATGATAGCTTTTCTTTCGCAGGAACTGTAATTTGCATCTATATTTCAAAACAAAAGAAAACTGGAAATAATGTATTCCCGTGACTGCATCACTGCGAGAAAACTTACAAGGAGGATTTTGCGACTTAGCGAGTAAGGCTTTTAAAAAGTTTCAACTTCAATTGTAACTGTTTTCGTGTTTCAATAATGAGAAGTGGTATATGCGGCACTTTATTCGTTCGTCCATTCGACCTTACACAATATTGAAAAACCACTAAGGCGTGGGAAGGAGTAAAAATACTAGTTCCGAGTCGGTGATTCCCTCACATGAATGGGCGACGTCCAAGTTACACTACAGATCGCTAACGATTTCCAATAACCACACTTGTAAGAAGCGCATCAGAGATCCCTGAGTAAGCTTTGCATCAGTTAAATAAGCCGAGGGCAAAGGTGGGTTTAAACAGTGCTGTTTTACTCAAAATCCTATCAGAATACAGAGTCCTATTGTAAATGGAAAAAGGAAGATTCGAGGAAGAACTGGATGCAAATGTTAGCTGCGCCACAGTTCAAATCTTTCGAAAGCAGATGCAACACGGAACTAGTATTTTTACTCCTTCCCACGCCTTAGTGGTTTTTCAATAACTCTCGTGACTGATCTGGTGATTTCGTGCGTGGAAATTTCGCTTGACAGAAAATTACCGTTACGACTGGCTAATGCTCTGAAATTAAGAACCTAACAGAACTTAGACAAGGTTGTTTAGGCGATTTAATTAGACAAGCTAGAGTCCCATCAAAATTCTTATTCATCCTTTTTTGAAGGGGCTGTTATGGTCGTCCAAATGTTTCAATATTCGCTAAATTCTATTAGCTGTCGCAAAACCGCATTCGCTGTCGCAAAAACTCATTCGCTGTTGCAAATGTTCCTTCGCTAGTACTGAATTAACTTAATTTGCATTTGCTAAAATGAAAACATAATATTCGCTGACATTTAACAGTATTCGTCATTACTACATCAACTTCGCTGTTGCAAAATATTGTTAGAAACCTCCAAGGCCGACCCTCACGCAATTCGTTTCCAGGCCTTCTGGCTGTTCGTACGTGTTTTGTCATTGTCTGCACGCAGTGAAGCGGTTAATTTTTAGCGACAGCGAATGAGTCTTAGCGACAGCGAATAGGATTTAGCGAATATTGAAACATTTGGACGACCATAGGCTGTGTCGTGGTAGTGAAGTTCATTTTAAGAAGTTTTACCAATTACTCGCCCCCAACTGCTTTGCAACATTTTTAACCCCAGAAATTACTTTCAAACAACAGAAATCAATTGAAAGCTTCGTTAAAAAAAAGGGGCGGTGGAGAATATTTAATTTTTATTACAAACAATACCTAAAACTTTGAAGAACTGTTAGCATGACCAGTTCTCAAAAACCTCAATTGCGTCCATTTTAATCTTCCTCAATTTTATTCAAACCTTCCTTTTGATCAATGTTTTACGTAGCCATTCATCAGGGGCTTAATTGAAGGCACATGCGTTTTTTGAGACCCAGGCGGCAACTGGAAGTGAGGTGTTTTCTCTTTTTACTTGTCTTTACATTGCTAAGTGTCTCAATTCTCCATTAGAGATGATAAGTATAAAAATCTGGGAGGCACCACTGGTACTGGCACGCGAAATGTTCTCTTCCGGTTGCCTTCCGCGTCTAAAAGACCGCGCGTTCTTAAGCTCAGTATTGTTCGTATGTTTCGCTTGGTTTGGTTGCCTTTTGCGGGTCGCTGAATTTGACTAAATCTCGTGACACAGCCCTTTAAGTCTCGTGAATCTCTATTCTAACGACTGTAGAACCGAGAACGTAATTGTTGTGAACCAAAGAATGCTTGAAATTGCTGACAATCGAACACATTAGCACCTGATCCGATACATATCATTGATCGGATCCCGACATGCTTACCCTAATGAGAATGAATTTTCCTTACTCATGTCAAAAATAATGCTATTATTTCAGTGTGGTTCAGGGTCACTAGGCGTTATTGGGATAAGCACACTAAGGTGTTATTTATAAAAATGGTATTTTTGCGGGGAAAACCCGCAGTTACTATAGGTAATCACATGATTTCGAGTGGCATGGTATTTCGAGTGAAATACGCTCAAGCAAATTTTTTCAAAGACGACCAAAATTTACAAGTGCTTATTTATTCCAAATTGCACGAGAAAAATCATAAGATTACTTATTAATAAAATTCGAAATGGTTACGTTAAGCAAAAGAAACGCACGCGTATCACGCAATCACGGAAAAATTGCGCCATAATTCCGCATGATTTGAAAATAAAAGATTGGATTGTTTCTGACCAAACCCTGTTGTTTATAAGCCAACCATAATCCAGAATTTCGATGTGTAATTTGCAGTGGTATTACACTTTTTTTACTGTTGTACACTTGACGCCCTTTGTCCACTATTTTTCACGCTGTGCCTTATTAACACCATAGCATGGAAATTAAGAGCTTCGGAGGGGTATAAGCTAACCAAACCGATATCACAGAAGGTCACACACCTGACTTGAAAGTATATGCGGCGTCAGAGACCAATTGCAAGCTACAGAGAACTATGGAAAGTGTAAAGTACGGTATGGAATGTGTCGGACTCAGGTGGAATGAGAGGAAGTGTCAGCGGTTGCGCATGTAAAGCGAGGGAGCTTGGACCAAGGTGCTGGCTGTATGAAAATCGATTACTTGAAACCCATCAATTGCCTGCGAGAGGATTCTAGCTCAGTACAAATTTCTCGGTGTGCGGGAAGGTGCGACACAGGAAGACGGATTAGTACTGGAGTTAGTGGCCCAGGAATTCTTGAGGAGGGTTTCGGTTATATGGTCTAGTCCGCTGTACGACCACGCCAAGGCTGTGGCATCCAACCATTACGCATTGCCAGTCTTAACGTACCTGATGTGAGCACAGACTTGGCCCGTGGCTGAGTTACAACAGATAGATAGAGAGGTGCGAAAGATTATAGCAGGAAATGGGGGCAACCACCCTCAGGAGTCGACAGCTGTGTTGTACTTGGCTAGAAAATGTGGGGGGAGAGGCCTGAAGTCAGTAGAGGAGGAATACAAGAACATCAAGAAAAAAGCGGCAATCAAGCTTTATGAGAACACTGACTCATCGATGTCTGCTGTAAAGAAATTCGAAGAGAAATCAATGAAAAAAGGACACCACTCTTTCGTTAAAGATGAACAGAGATTTGCTCAACACCGCGGAGTGCATCTCCAGCTGAAATATACCCAGAGCCTTTGTGTATCAAGGAAGATGGCGAGAACATTTCTGTATCGAAGGTTAAGGCATGTCTAGCTCCGGTTCGACAGAAAAGTATTAAGAGACAGTGGAACTGGAAAAGTGGCAAAGGAAACTAATGAAGAACAGATGGGATGACTGTTACTTGGACCGAGGGGGCTGTTTCGCATGGCTTCATCTTTCGAAAGCGGCACCGACACACACAGTGGCAGGGTTACAAGAACTGTACCAGCAGTTATTGCTTACCAAGGTTTGTTATCACAGGAAGACCGGCAAGAGTGGAAATGTAGATGAACGTTGTCGTATGCGCGGTAAGACATCAGAAAGTGTGGAACATATACTAGCGGGCTGCAGGGCAATCTATCCTATCAATCACAGTATCTGTTGAAGCACAATAAGGCTCTAATCTTTGGACCTCGCCTCGACTACAGCTCCTTGGTACTGACAAGCTCAACCAAAGCCGAAGTAAGAAAATCGGGCAGTGACATATTGGGACGTTCCCTTGTATGCGGATACCACACACGTCAAGGAAACAGAATCGATGCGACTATCATCAACAAGGAGAGAAAGGAGGTCAAGCTGTTGTAAATGAGCTGCCCGTGGGTAGAAAATAGAGAGGAGAAGGCTACGGAAAAAACCAACGGAGAAAACCAACAAGATATCCTGACTGCCAAGTGACGCAGCACAACATCATGTCCTCGGAGGATACTCCCAAGATCTCACCAACACACTCAAGCAGCTAGTTGGATATAGATACAGATCAGTCGTAGCACAGCTGCAGAAAGTTGCACTTACAAGCTCTCTTCATATCGCCCGCTCGTTTAAAGTTTTAACTTACTAGGAGGCCGCCTTATTCATAGATTGAATTATCGGACATTATATCGTTGCAAGTTTTTTTTAGGAATACAACGTTTAGGACGCTAGCATAAGTTTTTGAAATTTCTTTTGATTAGCATGTATGGTTTAGTCTCGCGGTAATGGCTACGGTTGATAGCCGCCCGATTACTGTTTGTAGGACAAGAACAAAGGAGTGAAATCAGAGTGATCCAACTACAGAGGCGTTACACTACTATCCGTTGCGGGGAAAATCTTGGCAAGGGTACAGCTGGCCAGACTCGTCTCTTCAATCGCCAAAGAAAACCTGTCAGAAAGTCAGTGTGGGTTCAGAGCTAATCGAGGAACAACAGACATGATCTTCGTTCTGCGCCATATTCGGGAGAAGTGCAGGGAGCAAAACATCTTACCAAGGACTTTGATACGGTCAGCCGAGACGAGCTCTGGAAGATCCTTTCAAGTGTTATAAAGTTCGATAAGATACATGTACGAGTTTAACGCAAAGATCCCAATCGTCGATTTTAGCCCAAGTGTCAGCTGAAGTTATTATAAGCTCCTCCGAATGAGGTTAGTAATTGGATGGGGGACCGCTGTGCACGTGAAATCCCCGTCATGGCGATAGCTAATTCGTTTTTTTTTTAACTTGATTTCATTTTTTATTTTGTTTGGCCGTTGAAAGCTACTTTCTTATTTTCTTTCTACGTCAAAACGGCTCAACAAACTGGTTACCAAGAAATATTGGAGTATTCGTTCTATGCAAAATACTTCTAATGAAGTATTCGTTCTAGGCAAAATAATTTTCACCGTGGCCGAACACAAGCACGAAGCATGATCTAGAAATAACGTAGAAAATTCTCCTTACCTTTAAAGCTTGCCTTTCCCAAAGAAAAAGCAACTGTCCACTTCATCGAATAGTTTAATACTGTGTCAATCATGACGGGCGAAAAGATTCCACAGTAAATGTTTGCTTTCATCTAATTTCGGGAACGGTAGCCGAGTGGTCTAACGCCCTTACAGACTATCGTAAAGGTTAGGAAAAGTATGGGTTTTCTAATCGTGGCAGGGAAGTTTGGAAAAACTGAAGAGTATAAAAGTAAATTCACCCGATCGAAGCTTAATTCTATATCCGTTGGGTATGCACATTTGTGACTTAAAACAACAAAAAACCGACAGGTGATCGGTTTTAAGACATGGTATGCTTTCCGTTGTTATAACGCTAAAACTATAGAAAAATATTCAAAAGCGCTTAACATTAAGTTAAAAATCCCTGCACCCTGCTCTGAGAATAATACTAATCCTTTGGGAGCTGAAATGGAACGAACTCAAACCCAATTAACTCGAAGTGGACTTCAGTTGAGCCTTTTCTGTCTCACTTTGTAATAATCGTCGCACTTTGTAATACCAGAAACCCATAAGGGTTGAAACGTGTAACGGCCCCTTGTGAGCTTGGAAACAAGCTTTCTGAATATTCGATTTGCTAAGTACCATATTTGGAACAACAAGAGCGAGGGGTTTCCAAATATGGTACTTAGCAATGAAACATTCAACCAATCAGTTCGCACTGAATATTCGGAAGCTGTGAACGCGCGTTACACGTTTCAACCCTTATGGGTTTCTGCTAATACCTGTCGCACTTGGTAATAATACTGTCACACTTGTTGCACTTTGTAACAAAATAGCTGTCGCACTTTGTAATAAACGAAGCTGTCACACTATGTAATAACAATTTGTGCACTTTGTAATAAGATTTCAATTTTCCGTAAGCCTCATTCACACTAGCAAGTTTTCCTTGACAAGCCCACTTTTCAAGGAAACCTTGCCAACTGTACACACTTGCAAGTTTTTCTTGACAAGTTTTCCTTGGTAGTCTTGGTGTCCTTGTTCAAAAGCTAGCATGCTAGCTTTTGAACAAGGACACTTGTCAAGGAAAAACTTGGCATATTTTCCCATTTACACTACGTACCAAGAAAAACTTGTCAAGGAAAACTTGCTAGTGTAAATGCGGCTATACTCTCTTCAATATTTCTTGAGCCATTAAAATATACTGAGGCAAAAAAAGAGGAAAACAACTCAATACTATAAAAACCCGTTTATGAGACTAGAGCGAGTTTTAATCAAGTGTCGTAAAACCAAAACTAAAGTAATTAGTTTGGCCAATCAAAAAGGACGGAGACAATCCAGTAAACCAATCAAAACTCAAAGTAATTACACGCAGCCGACACAAAGAAGGGCGGGAAAATGTGCACGCGCGAGCCACGATTGGTTTTGGTTTCACTTCTGATTGGTTGGAAAAGTGGCGCGAGAACTTTGAACCAATCAATGAGTGAAGTACTGCAAAAGAAAAGCAATTCGCTAATTATTTTCGACACTTCATTTGCAAACCGCTCTAACATATGTAAACTGGTACGCGAGGAATTGTTGGTTTGCTGACAACCAGGCGGCTAGCTTCGCCCAATTTCAGATCTTGACGGAAGCAGCGGTCATTGAAACATCGTTGCAAATTCCGTAACCGTTCGTTATCTCCGTGTTTTAAAAAGTCCTTGCTGAAAAATTTGATATAAAATGCCACTGTTATCTTTCAATGAGTATAAATACTTACCGCAAAGTGAGACGTAAACATTATTCATGTGCTTTGTTCAGTAATCAGCAAGAGCCGATACTTAACTTCAGCCATATGGTTTCATTAAGTTTTCTATGGAATAATTTTTTTCCAAATGCGATATTTGCAAGTGAGTTATTTTAAAGAGACCACTTTATCCTAAATGGTATAGATTGCTGTGACGTTTTCTTTTATGATTGGTACATACACATTTTTGCCAGTGAAATAACACTAGGCAAGGTTTTTTCCCTGCTTCGTCAGCTACTTTTCTTCATTTCATATTTCAGGGGCACCCAACGATCAATTTGTTGTAAAATGTATTATTATACCCCAGTTAATGAAAATAAATGTTATTAAGGCATTTTCAGGTGTTTTTCAGTGTTGCTGGGAAAACATTATCTGTTCCTTTTTCCCAACAAGACACACAAGAAATTTCCCAGCCAGCTAGATAAAATTGGTTGGTTTCCCAGCCAGCTGATCAAATTTATTTCCCAGCCAGGAATTCGGCGCCCTTTCAAATCCCTCGATCCAAAACGACCGAACAAAAGCGACAAAACCGGGACAAAACAGGTTTTTACCGCAAGCGCAATCACTCTGACCAGCCGTCGTATGTTTGTGACTACTCTCTGGGAGAGGGTAGCAATCCTCCGGACTCTCTTGACGATCTGGTCTCAAAGGACGTGCTTGACAAGCCTGCACCCTTAATCAGACAAAGACCATTGTAGAAAGACCTCGTGTTCCTTGGGAAAGAGAATTAGGGCCTGCTTGTATGGTTTCGAGTACCCAAGACAACCCTCACCCCGAGTTCTTCTGGGCGAGATATTTTTTCTACTCACTTGTTTAAAAAATTCTATCAACCATTTACATGAGGTGGGCGAGACAACTCGGGTGGGCGAGACAATTCGAGCAGGCGAGTTGTCTCGCCTCGGCAGGTAAGGTAACCCTGGGAGGCGAGACAACTTTTTCGCATGTAAACAGTTTGGCTCAACCACCCGTGAGGAGACAGCAAAATCTGAAATGCACACGCATAAATAAAAATAAAAAAAGCAACAATTTGGGAACTTATACATGTTTTTAGCGTTTACTTTCGAAAGAAAAGATTTTTTCCCGCCAAAATTCTCACCCCTGTCAACGGAAACTCTTGATTCATAGCAGCCTTTTATTTAAGCTACATATTACTGCTGCGTTAAGATTGCCAGTCCGTTTACTGAATGTGAAAACGCAAATATACTTAACAAAAACGAACTAGAAAGAAAGAAAGGCAAATGATGATACGCATTTTTTGAAGATACGTCTTAAAATATGTGCATAATTAAGTAGGGTCAACTTTGTCTCGGTCACGCAATTCTCATATAGTTGTCTCGGGAAGGAGGGCTGTCTCGGGTAACGGAGACCATATAAACAAGCCCTTAGAAAGGTCATGGCAAGAGGGGTAGCTAGGAGGAGATCTGACAAAAGCTGGCGGAAAACGATGAGTTCGTCAAACAATAGCTTGTCTAAAGCTATGACGAATGCAGCTACATCGTTGATAAATTAGACTCGTGATGAATTCTATGCAAGTTTCATCAAGGAAAATAGTGGTGATCATTATAGAAAGCTGTTAATGACTAGTAAGAGTCTGCGTTATTAATGGAACAACCGGGTCATGCTTTGCCTCAATATGTTGATAGTGCTCGTTTTGCGGATGGAATTAGGAAGTTCTTTGTACAGAGATCATGGTGACCTTGCAGCTTTTGATGCTGACTTGCCAACTACGTTTTCAAATCTTTCTGTGGATCAACTTGGAAAGTTTAAACAACTTACTGGGGAGGATGTGGATTAAGTTTTTGATAAAACGCTCTTTCCAAAAGTCGACCTTGTTAAACCCAATGCTTTCTCTCAAATCCGGGCTCACTTTGAATCCATTTTTACCTAGGTTAATTAAATTGGTGATCCTCATTTTACCGAGGTGGAATATGCACTCTGCCTCGTTCAGTAAAGCAGCTATCAACCCCCATAAAGAATTGAAAACGCCTCTACCTTCCCTCATCCCTCCGGCCAATGCATCTCAACAAATCTTCTCAGTTAATGTTGCGTATCTTCTTATCGGTTTCTTTATTCATAAATAACTTAGCCATTTAGTCTAAACATTTCAACTTATTAAGGACGGTGCCTACTATTGTTATTGCGCACACGTTCTCCGCATCTCGAGATACTCGGATTTCCTATCGGTGATGCTTACTAATACAGGGATATTTTTGCGCGGTTTAAAACTATCCGGAAAAAGTAGATCTTAGTAAGTACTCTTGGTATCCAAAAAGAAAATTGGGGGTAACCATGCATTTTTGAGAGATAATTAAGCTTCAATTTGAGAAAGATTATTCATGAATTATCTTTGAAAAATGCGTGGTTACCCCCAATTTTCTTTTTGGATTTCAATAACACTTGTTAAGATCTACATTTCCTGCATAATCACAAACCGGGGCAAAAATATCTTTAATTAGTAGGCACCGTCCTTAAGGAAACAGAACTGTACTTTGCACTTACCTGTACTCGAACTCGAACTCTCCAGGTCTATAGGACCCTATAGGCCTGTGTTTTCATCGCCAGAATACAACGATGAACATGCTCAATCCACTACAGTTCTTTTCATTATTTCAACCTTTATATAATAAGTGAATTGATGTCAATGTACAGTAAACAAAACTAATCCTAACCTGACCCTAATTTTTCTCTAGGCTTAATTTAGTCTCCAAAAAAAGGCTTGTTCGTATTCAAAGTTGAAAATAGGTAAAATGAGGATCATCGACTACCCTGTGAGCACAGCCTCTCTAAAATTCACCAGAGGGCGAGGAAAATTACGAAGAGCTAAAGTTACTCATGACCTGATCGCACAAAAAATCCTAAGGGCTCAGAGCATTTTTGAGCCTTTTCAAATTCTGGTGGAATTTAGAAAACTCTACTTTCAAAAATTTGATAACCTTATCAAAAGGTAAATCTCAAGAAGAAAAAAACTGCCCCGTTTGATACCATCATGACACTGATGTCGAGTTCAAAAATCTCTATGAGGTTCAACCTCGTCCCAAGAGTCTTCTCGGCTTTCAACATGGCGGACGAAATGCCGAGAAGACCGTTGGGATGAGGTTGCATGAAATTAGTTCGATGAAGATTTACGCGACAGGTCTAAAATTCTGGTAAAGAAGTTGGGGTCCAAATTTTTATCCATGATGTATGATAAAAAGGTAAAGATAAACAAAGACGGATTTAAAGTGGAAATGTCACACAAATATGGTTGGCTAGAATGGTGACTATTTTCTTAATTAACAACATTTCTGGCACCAAACTATCAAACTTTACTTGTTGACACGCTTCTTAAGAAAGGGAAAATGGTTTCTCAAGAAACTTCATCCGGGAGAATACGGTGATGGCCTTTATAGTTCTTGCACATGGAGCATGACTGGTCCTCACGAGTTAATGTACGCGCTGGTGAAAGTGTTTTTGAGTCGTACACCTGACGTAACTTGCATCCCACTTGGTGCATTGTTGGATCTTGTTGCTGACAACGACTGGTTGGACAACTACATATAACTTTTGGCCGAGATATTTGAGGGAAGGACAATACATTTTTTCCGTAATCTTCACCAATCTTTGCTTTAAAAACGTGATTATTAAAGGGTCAAGTTATGTTGTCCCTTCACGAAACCTACGTTTCCTGGTGCCCGTTTCTGGAGAGTCCCGAAACGTTTCAGACCAAGTTTTTCTGGCGTTGCAATTCCCTCTGTATCCCAAGAAGGGAGAGGTTTTAAATCATCAAACTCCACAGTTGTTCTCCTTTTTGTCAGTATCTTAAAAACATGTTGAAAGATCAACTTAAGTTTCCAAAACTAGCGGATGGCAATTTTGCAAATGACTTTTCGGACTCGAAAAGTTTACGGGTCTTTCGAGAAACGGGCCCCAGACTTTTCTTTAAATAGACAAAAAACTGCGCCGTTGTGTTCTAAAGACTACCATAATGATAAGGAGTATGAACGTGTGTTTTTCTTTAAAGTGTCTTAGGGGGATCTGAGCCGAACTCAGACCGGCCGAGATTTTTTTCAAGAAGATCAGGAAAAATGTGCAAAATAAAGGTATTGGGTCAATATTTGCAATGATCAAGTCTTCTGTTACCTGCCGTGTAAGTGTCGGTGGAGAAGTGTATTTAAAAGCCACCGTCAATAAACCTTTTAATTTAAAGGCCATTTATTAACGGAAAAAAACTAAAACCACTTATCTGACAATATGAACGCAAAAAAAAATCGCTTAAAGGAAACAGATTTTCCATTAATTTTGTGTGTTTTGTTAGATCCCTCAGTTTTACTTTGAGGAACTGTTTACATGGCGGTTGGAATCTTCAGATCATTCATTCAAGCGGTATGTGTTTCCTTTATTCACCTTAAATGGAAAATGTTGTATTCGGCCCTTGTGCTGGGGTCGTCCTAGTGATATAATCTTTGTTTTCACTCGAAGATCGATCCTGCACTGTTTGAGGACAAAAAAAAAACAAGCAAAAACCTTTAAAGGCATTATTTTGCTTAAACCACTGCCGTCCAGGTTACAAAATAACATATACAACTATCGCGTCATGTAAGCAACCGCTCATGTCCAATCCAGTGCAATTACAATATACAGGAGGGAATAATTCGGTTATTGATCGGACAGCACGAA